>NW_026892865.1:0-123367 GCF_033815535.1 Pezoporus flaviventris | reverse complement strand
TGGGTGGTTTTGGCCTGTTTTGGGTCTGTTTTGAGGCTCTGACCTTGTGTCCTACAGAAGAAGCAGGACAAGGTGGTTTTGGGTTGGTTTGGGGGTTTTGGAGCTGGTTTTGGGGTTTTTGGAGTGTTTTTGTCCTGTTTTGGGTCTGTTTCAGGGCTCTGACCCTGTATCCCACAGGAGAAGCAGGACAAGGAGGTTTGGGGTGGTTTTGTCCTATCTTTGTCATCTTTTGTGTCTTTTTTGGGGCTCTGACCCTGTGTTCCATTGGAGAAGCAGGACAAGGTGGTTTTGGGTTGGTTTGGGGGTTTTGGAGCTGGTTTTGGAGTGAGTTGGGACATACTTGGCTTGTTTTGGGTCTGTTTCAGGGCTGTGACCCTGTATCCCACAGGAGAAGCAGGACAAGGACGTTTTGGGGCTTTTTTGTTCTGTTTTAGGTCTGTTTTGGGGCCCTGACACTGTATCTCATAGCAGAAGGAGGACAAGGTGGTTTTGTCCTGCTTTTTGGGGTGTTTTGGGGTTTTTTTGGCCTGTTTTGGGTCTGTTTTGAGGCTCTGACCTTGTGTCCTATAGAAGAAGCAGGACAAGGTGGTTTTGGGTTGGTTTTGGGGTTTTTGGAGTGTTTTTGTCCTGTTTTGGGTCTGTTTCAGGGCTCTGACCCTGTATCCCACAGGAGAAGCAGGACAAGGAGGTTTTGGGGTGGTTTTGTCCTATCTTTGTCATGTTTTGTGTCTTTTTGTGGCTCTGACCCTGTGTTCCATAGGAGAAGCAGGGACAAGGTGGTTTTGGGTTGGTTTGGGGGTTTTGGAGCTGGTTTTGCGGTGATTTGGGTTGTACTTGGCCTGTTTTGGGTCTGTTTCAGGCCTCTGACCATGTATCCCACAGGAGAAGCAGGACAAGGTGGCCTTGGGGTGGTTTTGTCCTGCTTTGGGGGTTCTTTGGGTGCGTTTTGGGACTCTGACTCAGTATGCCATAGGAGAAGCAGGACAAGGTAGTTTGGGGGTGGTTTTCTCCTATTTTTGTCATGTTTTGTGTCTTTTTTGAGGCTCTGACCCTGTGTTCCATAGGAGAAGCAGGACAAGGTGGTTTTGGGGTGGTTTTGTCCTATTTTTGTCATGTTTTGTGTCTTTTTTGGGCCTCTGACCCTGTATCCCACAGGAGAAGCAGGACAAGTTGGTTTTGGGGTGATTTTGTCCTATTTTTGTCATGTTTTTTGTCTTTTTTTTGTGGCTCTGACCCTGCATCTCATAGGAGAAGCAGGAGAAGATGGTTTTGGGGGCATTTTTGTTCTGTTTTAGGTCTGTTTTGGGGCCCTGACACTGTATCTCATAGCAGAAGGAGGACAAGGACCTTTTGTCCTGCTTTTTGGGGTGTTTTGGGGTGTTTTTGGCCTGTTTTTGGGTCTGTTTTGAGGCTCTGACCCTGTGTCCTACAGAAGAAGCAGGACAAGGTGGTTTTGGGTTTGTTTGGGGGTTTTGGAGCTGGTTTTGGGGTTTCTGGAGTGTTTTTGTCCTGTTTTGGGTCTGTTTCAGGCCTCTGACCCTGTATCCCACAGGAGAAGCAGGACAAGGAGGTTTTGGGGCTTTTTTGTTCTGTTTTAGGTCTGTTTTGGGGCCCTGACACTGTATCTCATAGCAGAAGGAGGACAAGGTGGTTTTGTCCTGCTTTTTGGGATGTTTTGGGGTGTTTTTGGCCTGTTTTGGGTCTGTTTTGAGGCTCTGACCTTGTGTCCTACAGAAGAAGCAGGACAAGGTGGTTTTGGGTTGGTTTGGGGGTTTTGGAGCTGGTTTTGGGGTTTCTGGGGTGTTTTTGTCCTGTTTTGGGTCTGTTTCAGGGCTCTGACCCTGTATCCCACAGGAGAAGCAGGACAAGGAGGTTTTGGGGTGGTTTTTTCCTATCTTTGTCATCTTTTGTGTCTTTATTGGGGCTCTGACCCTGTGTTCCATAGGAGAAGCAGGACAAGGTGGTTTTGGGTTGGTTTGGGGGTTTTGGAGCTGGTTTTGGAGTGATTTGGGACATACTTGGCCTGTTTTGGGTCTGTTTCAGGGCTGTGACCCTGTATGCCATAGGAGAAGCAGGACAAGGTGGTTTTGGGTTGGTTTGGGGGTTTTGGAGCTGGTTTTGGGGTTTCTGCAGTGTTTTTGTCCAGTTTTGGTTCTGTTTCAGGCCTCTGACCATGTATCCCACAGGAGAAGCAGGACAAGGTGGCCTTGGGGTGGTTTTGTCCTGCTCTGGGGGTTCTTTGGGTGCGTTTTGGGACTCTGACTCAGTATGCCATAGGAGAAGCAGGACAAGGTAGTTTTGGGGTGGTTTTGTCCAATTTTTGTCATGTTTTGTGTCTTTTTTGAGGCTCTGACTTTGTGTTCCATAGGAGAAGCAGGACATGGTGGTTTTGGGGTGGTTTGGGGGTTTTGGAGCTGGTTTTGGGGTTTTTGGAGTGTTTTTGTCCTGTTTTGGGTCTGTTTCAGGGCTCTGACCCTGTATCCCACAGGAGAAGCAGGACAAGGTGGTTTTGGGTTGGTTTGGGGGTTTTGGAGCTGGTTTTGGAGTGATTTGGGACATACTTGGCCTGTTTTGGGTCTGTTTCAGGTCTGTGACCCTGTATGCCATAGGAGAAGCAGGACAAGGTGGTTTTGGGGTGGTTTGGGGGTTTTGGAGCTGGTTTTGGGGTGATTTGGGTTGTACTTGGCCTGTTTTGGGTCTGTTTCAGGCCTCTGACCATGTATCCCACAGGAGAAGCAGGACAAGGTGGCCTTGGGGTGGTTTTGTCCTGCTTTGGGGGTTCTTTGGGTGCGTTTTGGGACTCTGACTCCGTATGCCATAGGAGAAGCAGGACAAGGTAGTTTTGGGGTGGTTTTGTCCAATTTTTGTCATGTTTTGTGTCTTTTTTGAGGCTCTGACCCTGTGTTCCATAGGAGAAGCAGGACAAGGTGGTTTTGGGTTGGTTTGGGGGTTTTGGAGCTGGTTTTGGGGTTTCTGGAGTGTTTTTGTCCTGTTTTGGGTCTGTTTCAGGCCTCTGACCCTGTATCCCACAGGAGAAGCAGGACAAGGAGGTTTTGGGGTGGTTTTGTCCAATTTTTGTCATGTTTTGTGTCTTTTTTGAGGCTCTGACCCTGTGTTCCATAGGAGAAGCAGGACAAGGTGGTTTTGGGGTGGTTTGGGGGTTTTGGAGCTGGTTTTGGGGTTTTTGGAGTGTTTTTGTCCTGTTTTGGGTCTGTTTCAGGGCTCTGACCCTGTATCCCACAGGAGAAGCAGGACAAGGTAGTTTTTGGGTGGTTTTGTCCTATTTTTGTCATGTTTTGTGTCTTTTTTGGGGCTCTGACCCTGTGTTCCATAGGAGAAGCAGGACAAGGTGGTTTTGGGGTGGTTTTGTCATATTTTTCTCATGTTTTTTGTCTTTTTTGTGGCTCTGACCCTGTGTTCCATAGGAGAAGCAGGACACGGTGGTTTTGGGGTGGTTTTGTCCTATTTTTGTCATGTTTTTTGTCTTTTTTGTGGCTCTGACCCTGCATCTCATAGGAGAAGCAGGAAAAGATGTTTTTGGGGCATTTTTGTTCTGTTTTAGGTCTGTTTTGGGGCCCTGACACTGTATCTCATAGCAGAAGGAGGACAAGGACGTTTTGTCCTGCTTTTTGGGTGTTTTGGGGTGTTTTTGGCCTGTTTTGGGTCTGTTTTGAGGCTCTGACCCTGTGTCCTATAGAAGAAGCAGGACAAGGTGGTTTTGGGTCGGTTTGGGGGTTTTGGAACTGGTTTTGTGGGTTTTGAAGTGTTTTTGTCCTGTTTTGGGTCTGTTTCAGGGCTGTGACCCTGTATCCCACAGGAGAAGCAGGACAAGGAGGTTTTGGGGCTTTTTTGGGACTCTGACTTTGTGTTCCATAGGAGAAGCAGGACAAGTTGGTTTTGAGTTTGTTTGGGGGTTTTGGAGCTCATTTTGGGGTGATTTGGGTTGTACTTGGCCTGTTTTGGGTCTGTTTCAGGCCTCTGACCCTGTATCCCACAGGAGAAGCAGGACAAGGAGGTTTTGGGGCTTTTTTGTTCTGTTTTAGGTCTGTTTTGGGGCCCTGACACTGTATCTCATAGCAGAAGGAGGACAAGGTGGTTTTGTCCTGCTTTTTGGGATGTTTTGGGGTGTTTTTGGCCTGTTTTGGGTCTGTTTTGAGGCTCTGACCTTGTGTCCTACAGAAGAAGCAGGACAAGGTGGTTTTGGGTTGGTTTGGGGGTTTTGGAGCTGGTTTTGGGGTTTCTGGGGTGTTTTTGTCCTGTTTTGGGTCTGTTTCAGGGCTCTGACCCTGTATCCCACAGGAGAAGCAGGACAAGGAGGTTTTGGGGTGGTTTTGTCCTATCTTTGTCATGTTTTGTGTCTTTTTTGGGGCTCTGACCCTGTGTTCCATAGGAGAAGCAGGACAAGGTGGTTTTGGGTTGGTTTGGGGGTTTTGGAGCTGGTTTTGGAGTGATTTGGGACATACTTGGCCTGTTTTGGGTCTGTTTCAGGGCTGTGACCCTGTATGCCATAGGAGAAGCAGGACAAGGTGGCCTTGGGGTGGTTTGGGGGTTTTGGAGCTGGTTTTGGGGTGATTTGGGTTGTACTTGGCCTGTTTTGGGTCTGTTTCAGGCCTCTGACCATGTATCCCACAGGAGAAGCAGGACAAGGTGGCCTTGGGGTGGTTTTGTCCTGCTTTGGGGGTTCTTTGGGTGCGTTTTGGGACTCTGACTCAGTATGCCATAGGAGAAGCAGGACAAGGTAGTTTTGGGGTGGTTTTGTCCAATTTTTGTCATGTTTTGTGTCTTTTTTGAGGCTCTGACCCTGTGTTCCATAGGAGAAGCAGGACAAGGTGGTTTTGGGGTGGTTTGGGGGTTTTGGAGCTGGTTTTGGGGTTTCTGGAGTGTTTTTGTCCTGTTTTGGGTCTGTTTCAGGCCTCTGACCCTGTATCCCACAGGAGAAGCAGGACAAGGTAGTTTTTGGGTGGTTTTGTCCTATTTTTGTCATGTTTTGTGTCTTTTTTGGGGCTCTGACCCTGTGTTCCATAGGAGAAGCAGGACAAGGTGGTTTTGGGGTGGTTTTGCCCTATTTTTGTCATGTTTTGTGTCTTTTTTGGGGCTCTGACCCTGTATCCCACAGGAGAAGCAGGACAAGTTGGTTTTGGGGTGGTTTTGTCCTATTTTTGTCATGTTTTGTGTCTTTTTTGAGGCTCTGACCCTGCATCTCATAGGAGAAGCAGGAGAAGATGGTTTTGGGGCATTTTTTTTCTGTTTTAGGTCTGTTTTAGGGCCCTGACACTGTATCTCATAGCAGAAGGAGGACAAGGACGTTTTGTCCTGCTTTTTGGGGTGTTTTGGGGTGTTTTTGGCCTGTTTTGGGTCTGTTTTGAGGCTCTGACCTTGTGTCCTATAGAAGAAGCAGGACAAGGTGGTTTTGGGTTGGTTTTGGGGTTTTTGGAGTGTTTTCGTCCTGTTTTGGGTCTGTTTCAGGGCTCTGACCCTGTATCCCACAGGAGAAGCAGGACAAGGAGGTTTTGGGGTGGTTTTGTCCTATCTTTGTCATGTTTTGTGTCTTTTTTGGGGCTCTGACCCTGTGTTCCATAGGAGAAGCAGGACAAGGTGGTTTTGGGTTGGTTTGGGGGTTTTGGAGCTGGTTTTGGAGTGATTTGGGTTGTACTTGGCCTGTTTTGGGTCTGTTTCAGGCCTCTGACCATGTATCCCACAGGAGAAGCAGGACAAGGAGGTTTTGGGGCTTTTTTGTTCTGTTTTAGGTCAGTTTTTTGGCCCCTACACTGTATCTCATAGCAGAAGGAGGACAAGGTGGTTTTGTCTTCTTTTTGGGGTGTTTTGGGGTGTTTTTAGCCTGTTTTGGGTCTGTTTTGAGGCTCTGACCTTGTGTCCTACAGAAGAAGCAGGACAAGGTGGTTTTGGGTTGGTTTGGGGGTTTTGGAGCTGGTTTTGGGGTTTTTGGAGTGTTTTTGTCCTGTTTTGGGTCAGTTTCAGGCCTCTGACCCTGTATCCCACAGGAGAAGCAGGACAAGGAGGTTTTGGGGTGGTTTTGTCCTATCTTTGTCATGTTTTGTGTCTTTTTTGGGGCTCTGACCCTGTGTTCCATAGGAGAAGCAGGACAAGGTGGTTTTGGGGTGGTTTTGTCATATTTTTCTCATGTTTTTTGTCTTTTTTGTGGCTCTGACCCTGTGTTCCATAGGAGAAGCAGGACACGGTGGTTTTGGGGTGGTTTTGTCCTTTTTTTGTCATGTTTTTTGTCTTTTATGTGGCTCTGACCCTGCATCTCATAGGAGAAGCAGGAAAAGATGTTTTTGGGGCATTTTTGTTCTGTTTTAGGTCTGTTTTGGGGCCCTGACACTGTATCTCATAGCAGAAGGAGGACAAGGACGTTTTGTCCTGCTTTTTGGGTGTTTTGGGGTGTTTTTGGCCTGTTTTGGGTCTGTTTTGAGGCTCTGACCCTGTGTCCTATAGAAGAAGCAGGACAAGGTGGTTTTGGGTCGGTTTGGGGGTTTTGGAACTGGTTTTGTGGGTTTTGAAGTGTTTTTGTCCTGTTTTGGGTCTGTTTCAGGGCTGTGACCCTGTATCCCACAGGAGAAGCAGGACAAGGAGGTTTTGGGGTGGTTTTGGGACTCTGACCCTGTGTTCCATAGGAGAAGCAGGACAAGTTGGTTTTGAGTTGGTTTGGGGGTTTTGGAGCTCATTTTGGGGTGATTTGGATTGTACTTGTCCTGTTTTGGGTCTGTTTCAGGCCTCTGACCCTGTATCCCACAGGAGAAGCAGGACAAGGTGGCCTTGGGGTGGTTTTGTCCTGCTTTGGGGGTTTTTTGGGTCTGTTTTGGGACTCTGACTCAGTGTGCCATAAGAGAAGCAGGACAAGGTGGTTTTGGGGTGGTTTTGCCCTATTTTTGTCATGTTTTGTGTCTTTTTTGGGGCTCTGACCCTGTGTTCCATAGGAGAAGCAGGACAAGGTGGTTTTGGCGTGGTTTTGTCCTAGTTTTGTCATGTTTTTGTCTTTTTTGAGGCTCTGACCCTGCATCTCATAGAATAAGCAGGAGAAGATGCTTTTGGCGCATTTTTGTTCTATTTTAGGTCTGTTTTGGGGCCCTGACACTGTATCTCATAGCAGAAGGAGGACAAGGTGGTTTTGTCCTGCTTTTTGGGGTGTTTTGGGGTGTTTTTGGCCTGTTTTGTGTCTTTTTTGGGGCTCTGACCCTGTGTTCCATAGGAGAAGCAGGACAAGTTGGTTTTGGGGTGGTTTGGAGGTTTTGGAGCTGGTTTTGGGGTTTTTGGAGTGTTTTTGTCCTGTTTTGGGTCTGTTTCAGGGCTCTGACCCTGTATCCCACAGGAGAAGCAGGACAAGGTGGTTTTGGGGCTTTTTTGTTCTGTTTTATGGCCCTGACACTGTATCTCATAGCAGAAGGAGAAGGTGATTTTGTCCTGCTTTTTGGGGTGTTTTGGGGTGTTTTTGGCCTGTTTTGGGTCTGTTTCAGGCCTCTGACCATGTATCCCACAGGAGAAGCAGGACAAAGAGGTTTTGGGGTGGTTTTGTCCTATTTTTGTCATGTTTTGTGTCTTTTTTGGGGCTCTGACCCTGTGTTCCATAGGAGAAGCAGGACAAGGTGGTTTTGGGTTGGTTTGGGGGTTATGGACCTGGTTTTGGTGTGATTTGGGTCATACTTGGCTTGTTTTGGTTATGTTTCAGGGCTGTGACCGTGTATCCCACAGGAGAAGCAGGACAACGTGGTTTTGGGGTGGTTTTCTCCTGTTTTGGGTTTTTTTTTCAGTCTGTTTTTGGGCTCTGACCCTGTACCCCATAGGAGAAGCAGAAGAAGGTGGTTTTGAGGTGTTGTGGGCTGTTTTGGGGATGTGTTGGGTTCGTTTTGTCAAGTTTGGGGCTATTTGGAGCCTCTGACCCTGTATCCCATAGCAGAAGCAGGACAGGGTGGTTTTGGGCTGGTTTTGAGTTGGTTTGGGTCAGTTTTTGGCCTGGTTTGGGTCTGTTTTGGTGCTGTGGTATGGAATACCTCCCTGGCTAGCCTGGGTCAGGTGCCCCGTCTGCTTCCTCCCAGCTTCCCCTCCTCCCTGGCAGAGCATGAGCCTCACAAAGTCCTTGGTCAGGGTAAACATCACTTAGCAACAACCGAAAACATCGGTTTCACCAACATTGTTCCCAGGCTGGAAGTCAAAGGACAGCACTGCATCAGCTACCACGAAGGAGAAACATGACTGCTACTGCTGAACCCAGGACAGCAGCCCTCAACCCTTACTGCTTCGACCAGACCCTCCTTGTTAGTGAGGATGAGATCCAGCAGCGCTCCTCTCCTGGTTGGCTCATCCACCATTTGCAGGAGGAAGTTATCATCCATACACTGGAGGAACCTCCTGGACTGTGGCTGGGTTGCCGAGTGGTCCTTCCAGCAAACATCAGGGAAGTTAAAATCCCCCACGACGACCACGGCCTGTGACTGTGAGGCCGCTCTCAGCTGCCTGTAGAAGGCCTCGTCAACTTCCTCACCCTGATCTGGTGGTCTGTAACAGACACCTACAACAGTATCCCCCCTGCCAGCCCGCCCCTTAATTCTCACCCACAGACTCTCAACTCGCTCGTCATCTGTCCCTGGACAGAACTCGGTGCATTGTGGCTGCTCTCGCACATAAAGAGCAACCCCACCACCCCTCCTGGCTGGCCTGTCTTTCCTGAAAAGGACATAGCCCTCCATGACTATATTCCAGTCATGTGAGCTGTCCCACCACGTCTCTGTAATTGCCACCAGATCACAGTCTCCTGACTTAACACAGGTTTCCAACTCCTCCTGCTTATTTCCCATGCTGCGCGCATTGGTGTACAGACATTCCAGGGAGCGAGCTGAGCACACCGATTTCACCCGAGGATTATAGGAGGCCTCCCAGTCTTCATCTGTTCTGGAGCGCTGCCCCACTGGGGCAAGCCCAGCTACAACCCCATCCCCCTTCGAATCTAGTTTAAAGCTCTCCAAATGAGCCCTGCTAATTCGTGCCCCAGCATCCTTTTGCCTCTGTGAGACAAACCTTTCCCACACGCCATTGTCCAGACTGGTGCCCTATAAAACCAGCCGTTATCAAAGAATCCAAAGCCCTGCCTGTAGCACCAGTCTCGAAGCCAATTGTTTATGAACTGAATCTTCCCATTCCTTCCCACATCATCAGTGGAAGATGGAAGGAGTGAGAGAAGCAGCCCCTCCAACCTAAGAAGCAGGGGACTTGCTGCAGACAAGAACGCTTCCCTCCCCACTGCCCACTTCTAGCCAGCCCCGTCTCCAGCAGCCCACTCCACGCCTGCCAGAACCACCAGTCCCCTCAACCGCCTGCAGGCAGGCAGAACAATGAGACTTCTGGATCAAACACAGACACTAGGAACTAAATAAATGAATAAACAAGAAATCTAAGGTTGTCACAGTGCTGCGGCTGCTCTGCAGCACACTGCAGGCTCCCTGCCACACTGCAGCCTTCAGAGTTGAAACCGAAAAGATGTTTTGAACCAGTCCCCTATAACCTCTCCACTGGTCCCAGCAGCACCATGATGGACACAAAGAGGAGACGAAAGTCACTGCCACTCCTTGCCAAGCCTTCACTTTGCTCCTTCGCACTACGAATGTAATGAATGGCTCTTTATTTTACAGCTGTACTAATGCCAGTGCAAAAAAACCCAATGACTGTGGGCAAACACATCACCAGTCATTGACAAAAGCTCAGACCAATCCTGGGGAGCAAAGGTGTTGGGATCCCACAGCTGCTGGACTCACACAGGACACAGTTAGAAAATCAGAGCCCAGCTCTGAAGCAAGGTGCCTCCAGTGCAATAGCAGAACTGTGGTCTCAGCAGCATCAGGAGAGATTCTATTGATTTAGCAAGCAAGACAAATTCAACACATTCTCATCCTAAGAAATAAAAGAAATTAAACTAAAGGAGCTAAAGGCATGTGGGACTATCATCTTCTCTCCCAAGCTGCTTAGCAGCTACATGAAACCCTTTGAACTCTGATACACTCACCACACTCAGAGTGCATCACACTCGGGTGTATTACCCAGCTGCAGGTTCCTCCCTGAAATGAGCAGGTACCAACGGCCCCTGCCTCAGCCCTGTCCTGCCCCTGCTCAGAGCCTGCCATGACTGAGGGTCCACAGCAGCACCTCTAACAAAGAACACCGTCTCTCACTTGGCTTGCTGGGGTTATCATCTCTCACTTCCCACACTCCTCCTTCCTCCCAGCGTTCTCTTGAGTCAAGCTCATTCCAACACCTCCTTCCTCGACCTCACATTCTCTCCGTTTCAAGACAAGGAATTACAGCCATTTAGATCCAAGCATCACAGTTTAAACGCTGTGGCACAGTTCAGCCACAGATCTGCTGAGCTTAAAACTGACACAAGTGTCCACACGTTAATTCTTGCATTCCTGTAATTCTGCTTTTTACCCCTCTTCCCATCGGACTCTGACCTTTCAGTTTTAGATTTAAGACAGAAAATATACTTAAATAAATAAATAAAACACCACACCAGGAACCAGGTGGATTTGTTTTACTAACACAGCAACCGGCTTCAAGCAGCCTGGGCTAGTGGAAGGTAGGTGGGGTGGAACTAGGTGAGCTTTAAAGTCCCTTCTAACCCAAAGCACTGCGTGATTCTGTGATTTAGTAACATTCTCCAGGGCATGTTAAGAAACAAGCTGTTTGAATCTCATGTGAGGTTGAGTGGGACCCCAAAGCTTGAAGCCCAAGAGTTTCATGGCTGCACAATAACCTCATCTCTCCACAGAGCACAAACCAGAGGGAACAATACATTGCCTGGAGTGACAAGCATCTATAGTTCCAGTTATCTGGGACAGGTCAGGGGAGAAAACCACATCGCTACCACGACTCAGCCCAGGATAAGTGTCACTTCTGAGACTTTATGGGTATTTATTCTTTCACATCTGCACAAAGAAGCATGAAAGTCTAAATAATTACTTTGATACTTCATAAAGCTTGTAATCTGTCAGCTCCTTATGGCTGGTTTTGAAATATTAAAGGAGATATGAATAAACAACCACCCAAAATCAACTGAGCACCTTTTCTTTTCACAAATGGGCTATCGCCCACCCAAGCCTCCTTCATGCCTAAGAAGTTCATACAAACACTTCCAGTTTGAGTCCACCCACCAACTGTGGCCGTGACGAAGGAAACCACAGATTTCTTGTGGATCTGAGCAAAATTTCAGAAATAAAGGAGCCCCAGAAGAAAAAAGAAAGAGAAAAACCATCCAACCAAGCAAAAAATCAAAACAACACAAACCAAGAGACTCAGAGGTTCAAGGGCAAAACAGCTCCTCGTAAGAAGTTGAAAAGGAAGCAGGAGAGTAGACCATTTAGGGACAGAGGTTATTACCTTCCCCACTCATCTTGAATAAAACTCTGGCTCACACTTTCAGGGAGGCTGTTCAGGAAGGTGTTTTCTAATGACCAGTAACACAACATGGTCCAAGCTGTTTCCATCTTCTACTTCCTTTCACTCTGCTGAATTTTTAGGCAGGATTTCATTGCTTTCTATAGCACGGCAGAACTTCCCTCAAAGGCAGCGCTATAAAGTACCTGTCATTTGTTGGGTTTAAAAGCTCGTTTCTTGAGACGTGATTTATCAGCAAGATGCTTCAGCAGTAAAATATTAACCATAGAAGAACAGAGTGGTTTGGGTTGAAGGGACCTCAAAACCCATCCAGATCCAAGCCCCTCCCACAGACAGAGGCAGCTCCCACCAGGTGCTCCAACCCCCAGAACATCTCCATGGACTCCTCTGGACTGGGGTTGAACGGATTGAAAGTAGCCCTGAGAGGAAGCACTTGGGGGTGTTGGTCTATGAGAAGCTCCCCATGCCCTGGCTTCAGTGGGCGCTTGAGCCCAGATCCCCTCCCTGTGCTGGGCTGCAACCTCAGAGCATGAGCAGCAGCTCAGGGAGGGGATTCTCCCCCTCTGCTGTGTTCTGGGGAGACCCCCCTGCAGTCCTGATCCAGCTCTGGGGCAACAGCACAAGAGGGACGTGGAGCTGCTGGAGCGAGTCCGGAGGAGGAAATGGAGATGAAGCGAGGGCTGGGGCAGCTCTGCTCTGGAGCCAGGCTGAGAGAGCTGGGCTGGTTCCACCTGCACAAGAGAAGGCTCCTCAAGGGGAGACCTTAGAGCAGCTCCAGTGCCTAAAGGGGCTACAGGAAACCTGGAGAGGGGCTTTGGGTAACGGCCTGCAGGAACAGGACAGGGAATGGCTTTAACCTGCCAGGGGGGAGACTGAGATGAGCTCTTAGGCACAAGTTCTTCCCTGCGAGGGTGCTGAGGCGCTGGCACAGGGTGCCCAGACAAGCTGTGCCTGCCCCATCCCTGGCAGTGTTCAAGGCCAGGTTGGACACAGGGGCACCCTGCTCTAGTGGAAGGTGTCCCTGCCCGTGGCAAGGGGCTGGAATTCGATGAGCTTTAAGGTCCCTTCCAACCCAAACCACTCTGTGATTCTATGCCAAGGCAGAGCTGTTGCTGCCCCTCTGACAAATCACACTTCAGGCATTTCAAAAGATTTCCTACAAATATACCTACCAAACTCATCCTCCACCACATCCAAATATGACCCACAGGACATACAACTGCCACTTCTCCCCTCTGATGTGCTCTCTCCAGGATGCCAAGGTGCCCATTATATCCATGTGGTTTCCATCTTATTACACCAAATACTCTTCAAAATAATATTGCAGAGGTGCAAAAAAAAAATTAATAAAAGAAATAGAAGACCTAAACAGCATGCAAAATAATATTCCCTAAGTTAACTGAATTGATCATTTTTAGCCACACGGCTCGATACACTCATGTGCCTTGGCTGAAAAATCACCTTCCCAAGAAGTTTCTACTCCCAGAAGGAAAATGACACCCAGAATATCCCAGTTCTGCCTGAACATCTTCCCTACTTAACCTCCCAGACACCAAAGAGGACGGAAACCCTCGCCTCCTCGTGGCCCCATCCAGCAAAAGCTTCCAGGGCCTTTTAGGCAATGAAAGGCACACACTTTAAGAAAACAATAATCAAGGGCTGGAGCCAGGACTAACAGAACCAGTGCTGAGGGAAAACCTTGGCAAGGCTGTCAGACAGAAAGCCTGCCTGGCAGCAAGGAACACTGCTACAACATTCCCAGGGGAGCTCTTAAAGTTCATGGATTACAGGAATGAAGAGCTCAAGTTCACACCCACGGAGCTCTGGAAGCAGTACTGCAGGGGCAAGAGGACAGCTAGAAAAGCTGACAACTTGGCCCTTACTTCAGGCTCATCTGTCACTGACACCACAGGCAAGAACCACCTGGGTTGTTCAGAAAACTGGATTAGACCTCAGGCTGCCCACAGGAACAGCACTTGGCTCCTTGCAAAACAGCCTTCTGCAGGACTGAAACAGACGGGAGAAACCGGCACAGGGAGCAGACCTCCACGCAGCTACTCCTGAACACAAGGCAAGAGGAGAACCCTGCTAGTGCACGTGGGCATCTTCCTGCTCCAGCTACAAAGTCTGCCTGCCACAACCCAGCTGAAGAGATGCTGACAGCGCTGCAGTTTGCTCAGCCCGCAGATGAAAGGCCCTGCCAGTCTTACACAGCACGGAATACTCTCACTGCTCTCAGTCACACGCAGAATGGCTTGGAGCATTTGCAAGTGAGCACAAAGACAAACACTGGAACCTTGGTTTGAGTCATCTGTGAACCAGCAAACACCCCAACAGCAAGAAAACCTCCTTAGAAGTAGCTGCTAGTGTCAACAGAAACACAAGCCCCAGACCCCCTCCAGTGAAGCACAAAAGCCTGAAGCAAAAAGCAGACAGCGGTTGAAGCCTGACAGCTGAGAGATGGCCATCTTGGCAATCCCTTACCCCTCAGCACTGCCAGAGGAAGTGTCCTGATCAAGAGCAAATCTCATGGCACGTATTTTCAGCAAGTGTCCCTGAAATGGGGAAGGCCCCTGAGAAGCTCTCTCGGAAGCCAGGCTTTTACTCCTGGAACAGAAACCTCTGTGACTATGCCAGAACCAGCTGGAAGGAAGTCTCCATCCACACATCCATCCCCACGTGGCAGAGTAACAGAAGGTCCCTCACGTTATGCTGAGGCAGCAGGTACTAGCTGCCAGCCAAAGGAAGGATGCTATTCAAGCAGACCTGCAGCTCAGCCTCCACAGGGGGAATCCTGCACTTTCTTTCCTGTCAAAAGTCAGTGCTGAGGGTTTCCGACATACACAACAGCATTTGAAAACCCAAATTCATGCAGACACATAATAAGGGAAGACTTGGGCTGCTATCCAACCACCTCACTCTGCCAGGGTGCTGCACATCTGGGAAATACAAGTGGCTAAATCATCCTACCAACATCCCATTTTCCTGTAGCTCAACATCAGCCAGAATCCTCATGGATAAAACAATTCCCACATCGCAACTCTAAAAATACATCTGCAGGGCTCCAGGGCTTGAAGGTTGCTTCCCCTAGCTAGAACATCCCTGCTGGGCTGGAGGGAAAGCTTTACAGCAGCTCATTAAACCACAACTCCATCTGCTGCACAGTTCTGCCAAGGTTGGTTTGATTTGGGAAACTTCCTTCCACACACCATACAGATTGATTCCCAAAGGAAACAAAAGAGAACTAACAATGTGCCTGTCTCCGCCCAAAAGGCACTCCCTTACACTTGAACATTGGGCCATACAGTCACACTTTTACTGCTTTCTTCCCTGCTAGGGTAATCACAACTAAAATCCAGGTAAATGTGATTTAAGCAGCGACCCAAAGCCCCACTTGCCAAAAGCACAGGCCAGAAAGGATGGAGGAATTCCGCACTTCACCCTCTGAAGGGGGACACAGCCCAGTTCCATGCACACAACCACACCAACTGCTTTGCCAGCAAAGCCTTGTGCTTCACACCTAGGCTTCTCCTGCATGTTTGTTCACAGCAGGTGAGACATAACAGTTCTCTTCCTTTAAAACCTACCAACCCATCCTTGTTTGGCCACTGCTGATGGCTCACAGGGACCAGCCCAACTGAGCTGGGGCACACTGAGCCCTACACAGGGAGCACAGATCCAGCCCCACGCTGCCACCACACACTGGCAAAGGCTCTGCCAGTGGCAAAGAGGAACATCATTTCCTTGGGCAAAAGCTTCACTGCATTATTACAAGAAAATGGTTTTCACAATTACATTGAAAAAAATCCAGATGGTTGGGAACACATGTTAGCACTCCATGCAACACAGAAACAGTTTCATGACATGTTATAGCATCCAGCTCTTTCTGTAGAGCTGAGAGAATGCTACTTCTGTTCTCTTAGTGCCACTCTCTTCTGTTGAGAGAGCTTTTTGGAAAGATTGCATCTCATCTGCACATCCACAGCACCTACCAAAATGCAGTCCCCATCTCATGCCAAGCCTCTGCAACCCAACAGCAAGAGAGGGACGTCAGAAGAGCACCTCTGACACACAAACAAGGACAGGTGAAGACTGGGCCTGCTTTGGCAACACAAGTATCAGCAAAGGAAGCAAAACTGTGGCTCACCTTGTAGCAAGAAAGAAAAAGCAGCTCCCACTGTCCAAAGCTGCTCTTCACACAGAGCAGGGGGACACTGGACAAGGTGAGCATGTGCTGGCACTTGAGAGCCACCTACAAACTGCACTGACCACTGCAAGCAAGAACCTGGAGAGCTGCTGCAGCTGCAGGCCCAGCCTGCGGGGCTTGTCCCACAGAACACCAGTGCAGCCAAACACAAGCTCCAGCCTGAGCTTACCTTTAAAGGGACTTTGCTTTCTTCCGCCCTTATTTAGCAGGGACTCCCAAGTCCTACCCAGAAAAGGCAAGCCTCAAGAGCTCTTGTAATGTTATTTATGAATTATAACCCTTTTCAATGGACAAGATTTAGAGAAGAAAGATTTGAAGGAAAGGGACAAGCGTCCCTGTGACAAATCCACATTTAAGGAAGTTTTTTTTCTGAGCCACAGCAGCAGAGGTCAAAGCCCAGCCCAGCCAAATGAGCTGCTGCAGATGAAAGCACAGTGCTCCTATAGGAACCTTTCACACCTTAAAAGTTCCAGGAAGTTTTTGGAGAGCTCTAAACCCCTGTATCAATTTTAGTTGATTTTAAATCTGACCGTTAAGTACCCCAGCCCCATGCAGGTAGCTTAAAATACAGCTAACAATTCTTGGGGACTCCAACAAGTTTCTGCCTGCAACTCAAAATTGCAGACAACCCTTTTTCTGTAAGCCTTATACCTTAAGCACCTTGTATCTTAACACTCACGGCCTCATTTCAAACAGGACTTCACCACAAGTTTCTTCATCCAGTGTCAGCATTGTTTGGTCTTCCACAGCCCTCACAGGCTCACAAAGGAGGTGATGGGCACTCCCAGGGCCATTGAACTCCCTTTCAGGGGAGAGTGCCAAAGGGGATGAGGAAACATCCCCCCTGGCAAATGCACACAGAAGGAAACAAACTTCTTGACCATGTATTGTCTCCTGTAAACCCCATCTCAGTCTTGCTCTCTGTCTCTCTCACACACACACCCCTTTTTCTTTACATTGCAAATGTGACTCTCAGCATCATTACATTTTCCTTTGGGAAACCAAGAACATTAACCTGCAAACTGTGTCCAGAGAATATGCCCATTTGATTGCTTCCCAGCCCAGCAACAGAAAATTAGGGTATTACCATCACTATTACTCATGCCTGCAGTTTAGAAATACAAAGGTTAACAAAGCCATTTCATTCCCTGGAAACAAGTCTAGATTGAGCTGTCTTTCCAGTCTATCAGTCTCCCAGCTGTGGGAGATAATCCACCTGAAGAAATGGTGTCCCTGTGACTAACAGCAGTCCTGCAGGCCACAAACACACCCATTAGATTTCGTATTTGATCTGATAAATACATTTCAGGGGAGTAACTTTGGAGGACAGGGAAAACGTGCCACAACTGTAGAAGCCCACTTAGTTACTAAAGTCACTAAGAACCACCACTGCCTTCTCCTGGTGCATAAAAGCCACTTGGAGAACAGGTTCTAGGCCTAGAAATAAGCAGCTGGCAGGGTGGTAAATGCAGAGAAAGCCCAGACCTTCACCCACCTACTTGTGCATCATCCATCCCTGCCTGGCACCACAGCCTTGGATCACCAGGCACCCAACAGAAGCAGCCTCAGACCTCCCCAGGCCTCCTTCAGGCCACAGTCCTATTACCCACTGGTGAACTTCCACCCCCAGCAATTCCCCTCATGAAACCACAGGCATTATCTGCACTCACATCAAAGTCTGGGTCCAGCTCAGCACCCTGACCAGCATCATCTGCAACTATATCCCCTGCAGCAAGTTCCAAAAGTTGAATTACTCAGCAAAAAAGGGCTGGCTTTTAGAAGCTCTGAAGCAGTCCCCACCACATAGTATGTGATTTGGTAAACCAAGTGAGGGATTTACTTCTGTATCAGCCACCATTTTATACATTTGAAAGATTTCCTGTTGCCACCCAACCTCGTGCCAATTTTTGCACTTACTCGGTGTGCAAAAGGCACCAGCACCTTCAACTGTGCACCTACACCTTCAGAAGCTCTT
Source organism: Pezoporus flaviventris (assembly GCF_033815535.1). Classification (NCBI taxonomy): domain Eukaryota; kingdom Metazoa; phylum Chordata; class Aves; order Psittaciformes; family Psittacidae; genus Pezoporus; species Pezoporus flaviventris. Next base: position 105,782 of record NW_026892865.1, on the reverse strand, counting down.
TGAAACTCCACCTCTTTCCCAAGAGAGTAGCCCCTAAGTAGAATAGCTACGACTGACAGGAAAAGAGCTGCTGGCATTCATCTTGAACTACTGAAGTCATCTGCCTGACCCAAACGACTGCAAGAACCCAGCATCTGTTTCAAGCTCTTAGATGATACTTTGTGAAGTGCAGTGAAGCATAGGGAAAAAAGCAGTAGAACAAAACTCAGCCTTGACTTCCATCAGGTCAGGCAACGGGAGATGGATGCAAAATTAAATTACAATCACCTGCAGAGATGTGAGGAAACATTTATTAGATAAAACTCCACAGCTTCACTCTGACAGCCCATAAAAAGCAGGACAACAAGGAATTCCGACCATCTGTGACTGTACATCTCTTATCCACGAGTGATTCGCACTAGAGGCACTACTTGCCTGCAGAAGGGATAAAAGCTGGACCCTAAGTTGCTGCAAATTAACCATATTGCACAGGCAGAACACCTGCTATTCCATCTCCTATATGCAGAGGAGTTAACGAACAACAATGACATCCACAAAATCTGTGCTCAAAACTGTTTAGGAACATTTCAAACCCAAGTAACTTTGTGTATGAAGAAGCACCTGATAGAACCCTGAAGCGCACCAGTTCTCTTTAAACTTGTTAGCTTGTGTGTGGATAGCTCAGCTACAAAAACCCAAAGCATTGCCTGTGCTGGGAGGGATTACTGCAAGACAACAGATGATGTCAGTGTAAAACAGGTGTCAGATCCATTTCACATAGTTCAGCATTCTGCAAGAGGAAAAACGGCTCAAGGGACAAGGCAGCTCATGTGGAAAAGAAAACTTCTTGCACAAAGTCACAGCCACTAAAGTGAGGACGTGACTCAAACCGAGATTTAAACAACTCAATCTCCCTGCCTGGCAGCGGGAGAGGCTGATCACGATAAATTACTTTCATAAATGCAGATCATCCTGCTCTTTCACTATCAAGTCTTCAGCATTTACTTTAATTATAGTAAATAACTGCCCCGATGGGACCGTTTTACAGTTCAAGTGCTTGCATAAACCTGCTGCAGGTCAACACGCACATTCCCCGGGAGATTCAACACCCACACACACTCATTCCTCCTCCAGCTAATGAAGGACAGCCAGCAGCTCGGGCTCCTCAGGATATATGTACAGACCTATCTCCTGCCATTGCCCCGCTCAAGAGAGCTGAGGACTTACGTGAAGTCACTGCTGGAAGCCCTTTCACCTCTACCTGCTCTGGCTATAGAAGCATGAGACCAGAAATGTAGATTACAACTAGGCTCATCAGCCATGCAGAACAGGAATAGAGAGGCCAGGAATGAGAACTACATCATTTAAAGCTTCAAAATTAAACCAAAATCCTAGACACGACTAGAGCAGGGCAGCTCAGTGGCATCAGTGACACAGAAAGGACAATCCATGGCTTCAGGGCCTCCTGTCTCACCAGCTGACCACAGCTCATATACAAAAGGGCCAGGACAATTCCATGCACAAGAGTGTACTTCCAGTCCCTCAACACCTGCACTCTCAGGATTTCACCATTTGCAGAGCCAAGAGGGCAGCATCCAGCTGTCATGGCAGAACAACCGTTTGTCATCACAGCAGAAAACGCAGCTCGTCGCTGCAGGTGAGTGTCTTTGCATAGCAGCACTTGTCACTGACCGCTGGTGGCGAGTACACACAGGCAGGAGAGGAGAAGGGACCACAGCACAGCCACACAGGGAGAGATTAAGCCCTTCTCCCTCCAATTGGTTCATCTTCTCATGCAAGCTGCAGTGCACCAGGTCCATACAGGCTCAGGGGCAGCAGCTTCCACACAGCAGCCTGCCTTGCCCCACGTCACCGGAGCTACTCTCCTCACAGAGCTTGTTACAAGCGGTGGGGAGGATTTTACCTCCTTTCCTCTCCCTAGGGTCAGGAACACAGATCCCGTGATCTCCTCCAGAGCACGCAGCCTCCTGCGATCCAAGGCCTGGAGTTTCAGGAAAAAGCTCTGAGAAGTCCACAGTGTAGAGCCATGCAAGACAAGGAAGGTGCAGTTACAGACAGAAGTAGGTTTGTTGAGGAAAGGGTGGAGAGCAGCTCAAGGATGCACAGGGAAAGACCCCACCACAGAAAGATGGCTAAGGGGGAAAGAGTCAGCAGGTAGCAACAGTCATCCCAGATCCCTCCTGGGCACATCCTACCCATCCCAAATGCCAGCAAAAAGTGTGGGGAGCACAGCAAGGCTTAGCCTAGTACCTATGTGCATTCTCACTCCTTCCTGTGTGCTACCCAGATAAAGGAGTCTGATGGAAAAAAGTAACTCATACCTTTGCTGTGCCAGTCTGAGACCCCGAGAAAATCTTTACACCAGCAACATAGACCTCCTTTCCCTGCAGGGTGGCACATCCATTGACTAGCTCGTCTTCTATCCCTTCAGAAGAAGAGGTATTCCCAGTGGGTTTTTCACCCTGTGAAACAAGCACTGTGTCACGTGAAACAAGCACTGTGTCCCGTTCCATCCCTTTTCAAAGCGATGGTAACCCCATTTTTCCCAAAAGCATTGAAACTTCCTGTCCTCTGACCAGACTCTCAGCACCATGCAAATGGAACAAAGCACCTGAGCATCTCTCACCCTACAGAAACACACAAGTAGCTGTCTCCGAACTAGGCCATGCTACAACACGCTCACCTCGCACACCACTGACATAACAGGCTCTGGCTGAAGACAAGAACAGCTCAACTCCTAAAGCAGAACTTCGCTCACCTGAACAAGAAGGATTTAAATTCCCGAGTGGCCTAATCCCACTCTGGTCCCAAAACCAGCCCAACCTTATCATTAACATCACAGGAAAAGTGAGAACACTGTGCAGAAGCAGAGTGATTTGCCTGAAGTGACAGAGCAACCCAGGCTGACGCACTCCCTCGGTAACAAATGGGAAGTGTTCAGCTGAGTTCTGCTGTAACAGCAGAGCAACAAGGGCATTCAGTTACCCACAAACATAAGACAACTCAGACTGAGCATTACAACCATCAGACACACTGAACTACAGCTGGCACGTGCAACAACCCAGGTGAGCCCACAATGAAGTACCACATTTCACTGCACCAGGGGCTGCCTTTCCCCAGCAACTACTCGCTTCCACACACAGATTTTGGGGCTCTTCTCAAAGCACTCACATGCTCTGTTACCTTCTTCTGGGTTTGGAGGTGGAGAACTGAATGACAACTCAAATGCTGATCCCAAAAGCAGCTGCAGAATAGACGTAAAGCCTGTGCAGCCATAAGGACACCAGGCAAGTAGAGAAGAAGCTCCAGGTGTCCACTGAGACATCTAAATCTAAAACAGATCCCAGATTTAGCACGAGCAGATTCCAACAGCACGAACTGAGAATGAACACAACCAAAAAAAAAAAAAAAAAAAAAAAAAGAGGATGAGGACAATTAAAGGCAAGGGGCTTTCTCCTAAATCTGCCGTCCCCACCCAGAACCGCTTTGCTGTCCTTCAGGGGGCTAATGTGGAAACACACTCGCACCAGAAACAACCGCCTGATGCACCGGGAAAGATCTCTACTGGTGCTGCCAGGAAAAAGCAGCGGGTCATAGTGGCAGGGGACTCTACTTTGAAAGGCACAGAGGCACCCATCTGTGAGCCTGACCTAGTCTCAAGGGAGGTGTCTTGCCTACCAGGGGCACGGATCAGAGATGTTGCAGAGAGGCTGCCTGCTCTAGTAAGGCCCACTGACTATCACCCACTTCTAGTGATCCACGTGGGTGCTAGTGATGTACTTAGCAGTAGCCTGGAGAACATAAAGAAGGACTACAGAGCCCCGAGAGAGGTGGTTAGGGGCTCTGGAGCTCAGGTTGTCTTTTCATCCATTCTCCAGGATACAGGGGAGAACCCTAAAAAGGCTAGGAGGATTGGCCAGGTTAACAAAGGGTTAGAAGGGTGGTGTCAGGGGTTTGTGTATCTTGAACATGCGACCCAAGTTAGTAGGCCAGGTCTACTGCGGGCTGGTGGAGTTGGGGTCTGACAAGGGGAAGAGCGGTTTTGGTAGGAGGCTTGCCAGACTGGACAAGGATGCTTTAAGCTAAATGTGTTGGGGGAGGGGGTCTTCATTCCATCCCAACACACCCAGTCAGTTGCCAGCACCTATAATAAATGCTTGCAGCAATGTAGAGATACCCCAGCCGCTCCAGCCAATGAGCTGGCTGCATTTGGAGCTCGGCTCAGATGCCTCTATACAAACACCCGTAGCATGGGGCACAAACGAGAGGAATTAGAGATGCGGGCGCGTCTATGGGGATATGATATAACAGGCATCACAGAAACATGGTGGGACGGCTCCTATGACTGGAGTGTTGGGATGGAAGGTTACAGGCTCTTTAGAAAAGACAGGCCTGGCAGGCGGGGAGGGGGAGTTGTCCTTTATGTTAGGGATAGGCTGGAGAGTACGGAACTCTGTCTGGGGACAGGTGAGCAGTCCACAGAGAGTTTGTGGGTCAAGGTTAAAGGGAGAACAGCTATGGGGGACATTACTGTAGGGATCTGTTACAGACCGCCTGATCAAGGGGAATCTGTGGATGAAGCACTCTACAGACAGATTAAGAAAAGCCTCACGCTCACAGGCCCTTGTTCTCATGAGGGACTTCAACCACCCTAATATCTGTTGGAGGGATGGTACGGCCCGGCACAAGCAATCCAGGAGGTTCCTCGATTGTGTGGAAGACAACTTCCTTCTGCAAGTAATAGAGGAGCCCACAAGGAGAGGTGCCATGCTTGACCTCGTGCTCACCAACAGGGAAGGGCTCGTTGGAAATGTGACGCTCCAAGGCAGCCTTGGTTGCAGCGATCATGAGATGGTCGAATTTGAGATCCTCAGGACAGTGAGGAGAGCACGCAGCAAGCTCACTGCCCTGGACTTCAAGAGAGCAGACTTTGGCCTCTTGAGGAACCTGCTTAGTAAGGTTCCATGGGATACAGCCCTGGAGGGCAGGGGGGCCCAAGACTGTTGGTTGATATTCAAGGATCACCTACTGCAAGCTCAGAACTGTTGCATCCCAACTAGAAGGAAGCACAGTAGGAGGGCCACGAGACCTCCTTGGATCAAAAAGGAGCTGCTGAGGAAACGCTGAAGGAAAAAAAGAGGCTTCTAAAAGGTGGAAGCAAAGACAGGCAGCCTGGGAAGAATATAGGGATATTGTCCAGGAAGCTAGGGACCAGGTTAGAAAAGCTAAGGCCCACTTAGAATTAAACTTGGCTAGGGATGTTAAGGATAACGGGAAGGGATTCTATAGGTACATACTGAATAAAAGACAAACTAGGGACATGGGGCTACGGAACTGATGGACAGGGGTAGAGCAGTTGATGTCATCTACCTGGACTTGTGCAAAGCATGCGACACTGTCCCACACGACATCCGTATCTCTAAATTGTAGAGACACCAATTTGATGGATGGACCACTCGGCAGACAAAGAACTGGCTGGATGGCCACATGCAAAGAGTTGTGGTCAATGGCTCAATGTCCAGCTGGAGACCAGTAACGAGTGGTGTCCCTCAGGGATCATTCTTGTTCAACATCTTTGTTGCTGACATGGACAGTGGGATTGAGTGTGCCCTCAACAAGTTTCCTGATGACACCAAGCTGTGTGGTTTGGTTGATACGCTGGAGGGAAGGAATGCCATCCAGAGGGACCTCGACACGCTTGTAAGGGGGGCTGATGCCAAGCTCATGGAGTTTAACCATGACAAGGGCAAGGTCCTACACCTGGCTCGGAGCAATCCCAGACACAGCTACAGGTTGGGCAGAGAAGAGATTCAGAGCAGCCCTGTGGAGAAGGACTTGGGGGTGTTGGTTGATGAGAAAATGAACATGAGCCAGCTTAAATGCGCTTGCAGCCCAGAAAGCCAACCGTATCCTGGGCTGCATCAAACAGAGCGTGACCAGCAGGTCTACTCTGCTCTCGTGAGACATCATTTGGAGTACTGTGTGCAGTTCTGGTGTCCTCAACATAAAAAGGACATGGAACTGCTGCAACAAGTCCAGAGGAGGGCCACGAAGATGATCACGGGACTGGAGCACCTCCTGCAGGAATTCAGGCTGAGAAAGTCAGGGCTGTTCACCCTGGAGAAGAGAAGGCTACGTGGAGACCTCAGAGCAGCTTCCAGTATCCAAAGGGGGCCTACAAGAATGCTGGAGGGGGACTCTTCACTAGGGACTGGAGTGATAGGACAAGGGGTAACAGCTTAAAACTTAAACAGGGGAAGCTGAGATTGGACAGAAGGAAGAAGTTCGTTACTTTTGCACAGATCCAACACGTGCAAATCTCTTGAGCTACAAAGCTCTGTGGCAAGGGCCAAATCACCTCCAAGGGCTTGCTGCTGAGCACAACCCTTGCTCGTACACATGAGCTGCCACTCTGCTTACAAGAGCTTTGACCCCATTTCAAGGCCACACCGGAACCTCGATTCAGGTCACAACCTTGACGGGAAGCCCCTCACCAGCAACACTGAACCTCCCAAAGAGCAGAGCTGGGAGCGCTGCGGCTCTGCGGCAGCCCCAGCGAACCCCTCCAGGGGCGCTCCGGGAACCTGCAGCACCCCGGGAACCCCGCTCCGCCCCCCCTCCCCGGGCAACCCCTGCAATTCCCCATGGAACACCCCCACCTCCCCCGTGCCTCACCGCCCATGCAGCTGCCCCCCCGCCCCTCACCCCTGCCCCTCCGCACGCACCATTGCTCACAGACGGATGGGGAGGAGAATCGAAAGAATGGAACTCCCACGCGCTGAGATAAGAACAGTCCAGTAACTAAGGTAGAACACAAAACCACTACTGCTACCACCAAGAACAATAATGAAAAGGGAAATAACAAGGCAAGAGAAGACGATACCACCTGCCGAAACGAGCCCGACCGAGAAGGGAGTGCCCTTCCGGGTAACTCCCCGTTACCTCCCTGGGCATGACGGGCTGTGGTATGGAATACCTCTTTGGCTAGTTTGGGTCAGGTGTCCTGTCTCTGCTTTCTAACAGCCTCCCCCCCTCCCTAGCAGAGCATGAGACTCACAAAGTCCTTGGTCAGAGTAAGCATCAGGGTTATCAGCTCTGTTCCCAGGCTGAAAGTCAAAACACAGCTCTGCACCAGCTACTAAGAAGGAGAAAAATTGACGGCTACTGCTAAACCCAGGACACAACTCTACACTGGAAACAACAGTCCCTAAAAAGCAGTCCTTTAAAAGTCCTTTCACTGAAATTCAAAGAATTCATTGAGGGACCCTGCGGTACTCTCAGCCACAGAAGCAGGACACTGCCGACTACATACCCATGTCGTGTTCCAGGATATCCAAGGTATTCTGGTTTTGATCATTTACCAGTGCCATACCCATAGCATGCCCTTCTAAGCTCCAGAAAATGTATGGATTTAGTGCCCATGCGAGCTATTATGCTATTGTAGTTTCTCAAGCAGAACAGATAAGATAAATTTCTACAAGTACAACTTGTGAACTGCTTTTGAGGACTGCTATTTGATCATGACAAAAGTCTTGTGATTTGTGGAAGGACTTGCTTCCATGAACTCAAAGCAGGACACAACATATGAGAAGGGACTGTAGGACTGCTGCAGCAGGATGGCTTGTTCAGCCTGGAGAAGAGAAGGCTCAGGGGAGACCTTGTAACAGTCATCCCTAGAATGACTAGGTTTTGCAGGCCTGACTCTTCTCTCATGGAGTTACTGGAGAACTCCAGATACAACTACATTTATCACAGAATCCCATTTTCCACAGAATTCCAACATGCTCTGGGTTCAAAGTTCATTCAGTCCCAAGCCCCTGCCAGGCAGGAACACCTACTAGACCAGGCTGCTCGAAGCTTGCATCTGTAAAGTGAAGTCTTTAAACATGGCTTTAACCTGCCAGAGAGGAGACTGAGATGAGCTCTTAGCCACAAGTTCTTCCCTGTGAAGGTGCTGAGGCACTGGCACAGGGTGCCCAGAGAAGCTGCGGCTGCCCCATCCCTGGCAGTGCTCAAGGCCAGGTTGGATGGGGCTTGGAGTAAGCTCCTCTAGAGGAAGGTGTCCCTGCCCGTGGCAGGGGGCTGGAACTGGATGAGCTTTATGATCCCTTGCAAGGCAAAGCAGGCTGGGATTCTATGATTTTAGGATAATGAATTCTGTCCCTGGAACATCACAACTTCTCTGGGGAGCTGCCCTTTGTGTCAAAAAAAAATAGGGTAGGAAGGTGACCTTCCCGCCAGCATTGCTTTCCTTCTCCAAGTGGCCACTTCTACAGACCATAAGAAAAGCACAGTTTCATTCACTGCCCAAAACCAAACCAAGTGAACCAGTGTGAAACACCCCTGTGACTGCCACGGCACAACGCAGAGCCAGCACAGGCCCTGCACCACAGAACAGCCAGGGCAGTCTCACCAGCCCATCTCAGGCCCCTCTGTGGCAAAGCAACACCTGAGCTGCCTGGGGAGACTTGGTGCACCCTTCCACAGAGGCAGCAGCCCCTCCAACCTAAGAAGTTAGTAGTGCAACAATTGTCATGTACCCAGTCAGTTCCAGCAAGGCAACTGCATTTCCAGCTACTGAAAGACCAGCCCCCATCCCCATTCCCACCTTTTGGCACTTGAGAGGTCACTTTGGTAAACCAGATGACACCCAACAGCCACTTTGGGGCACATCAGCTGACTAGGAAAGGAGAACATTTGTGCGTAGTTCATTCACATATTTCAGAAGCCTTTCAGGGTATTGGGAAGTCAAAGTACATTTATCTCTACTTTATACAACTGCACTGGGCAGTCAGAAACCATTCATTATCTCTGCCTGTCAGAAAGATAGTGCAAACCCACACATCACTGAGGTTGTGCAATCTTATGACCTGTGCCGTGCAGCGATGAAGTTGATCTTCAGTATTTAAGGCAAGCAAATACTCTTGTAGAGATCCAAGCTCCTGCAACAAAGCCTTCAATGAACACCAACACTTCTAGTAAAGATATCATCCTACTCATTAGCATTAAAATGCTGATCATTACAGTAGTCCCCATGAACCAAATGTATCTGAACTACACAGAAGACTCTCCCTGACTAGAACACAGTTTGTGAACACAGAAATCAGTTCCTTACAGACTGTTCCTACGTAATGTGCAAAACCAACTCAAGGTAAAGCACATTTAAATAACTTTAAATTAATTATTAAAGCAGCATTCCTCTCAGAATAAAGAGTGGCTGTAGGGCTTGCTGCCTGAAGTGCATAAGGAGCAGTCAGGACTATTATATAAGGCTCCACAATGGATATGGCAACAGCATGGCCCCTCTAGTAGAATTTGCTGCCAGACTCCGCAAGAGAAAGTTTGTCATGTTTCTGAAGCATTTAATGGTTCTAAAGCTCTGATGAACTTTGCCAAGGGAAAGGAAAACTGCTTTTAATTTAACACTGAACTATGTATCAGTCTGGGCACTGGGGAGAGGAGGGGTGCAAGTACAGGAACTGCTTACACTAACTCTGTTTTCTGTAACAAGGAAGAGTTCTGCAAGCGCACGACGAAGAGGAAGAAGAATCCCAGGCTTGGCCATGTCATGACACAAGTTGTTTTCCGTACGGGTAAAAAGCTGCCAAAGTGGCTTCAACAAGGTAAGGTCACAGTCCCTGAAAAAAGCTAATTCTAATGAAATAGTGAGTGACCGTGACCTTATGCCTCTTTCTGGGAGGGAAAAAAACCCAACACAGAACCCCAAACAAATTCAAGAGAACAAAACCACACAGTTTTAACAGATGCATCAATGGAGGAAGAGGCACAAGAATTACTCTAAAATTTAAATTCAGTCAAGTGTTTCAGCACAATTAATTTCATTCTGAATCGGTGAAGTGGAGAAAACCTCACATCTATGAATATGTCCAAATGACTTTGGTAAAACTAAGTGGCCTCCTGAAATGAGGACTTGAAAATACCTGTATCCATCACTTTGTGAAATGCTGTAGCTCCATTGATTGAAATTATCCAATACTGCCCTACAGCAGTAAGCAGGTGATGCCCTTCTATAGGGCAGACAAAAACTCATCTATAGCTTTCAAAACAATTCCAACCCTGCCTCCTTCTTACTCCCCAGTTAAAGGCAACTAACCCAAATGTTACTTACTACACAGAGAGGATGACAAATATTGGGGGGGGGGAGGGGAGGGAAAAGGGGAAACTCAATTTCAGAATGTATCATCAGATTAACGCAAGGAAAATACTTAATAATACAAGCACAATGGAGACTAGGCCTTTCAGCAATTACATCGGGTGCCCACATGACAGAAAATGACATTTGCTGATGAAAACCTAAGGGAACTTGAAAAAGTAATAAACCATAAGTAATTATTACCATAAGTAATAAGACCATAAGAAAAGCACAGTTTCATTCACTGCCCAAAACCAAACCAACGCAGATGCGGTCAGAAATTGAACCGGTGTGAAACACCCCTGTGACTGCCACGGCACAATGCAGAGCCAGCACAGGCCCTGCACCACAGAACAGCCAGGGCAGTCTCACCAGCCCATCTCAGGCCCCTCTGTGGCAAAGCAACACCTGAGCTGCCTGGGGGGACTTGGTGCACCCTTCCATAGGGGCAGCAGCCCCTCCAACCTAAGAAGCAAGGGACTTGCTGCAGACAAGAACGCTTCCCTCCCCACTGCCCACTTCTAGACAGCCCTGTCTCCAGCAGCCCACTCCACGCCTGCCAGAACCACCAGTCCCCTCAACGGCCTGCAGGCAGGCAGAACAATGAGACTTCTGGATCAAACACAGACACTAGTAACTAAATAAATGAATAAACAAGAAATCTAAGGTTGTAACAGTGCTGCGGCTGCTCTGCAGCACACTGCAGGCTCCCTGCCACACTGCAGCCTTCAGAGCTGAAACTGAAAAGATGTTTTGAACCAGCCCCCTATAACTTCTCCACTGGTCCCAGCAGCACCATGATGCACACAAAGAGGAGACGAAAGTCACTGCCACTCCTTGCCAAGCCTTCACTTTGTTCCTTCGCACTACGAATGTAATGAATGGCTCTTTATTTTACAGCTGTACTAATGCCAGTGCAAAAAAACCCAATGACCGTGGGCAAACACATCACCAGTCATTGACAAAAGCTCAGACCAACCTTGGGGAGCAAAGGTGTTGGGATCCCACAGCTGCTGGACTCACACAGGACACAGTTAGAAAATCAGAGCCCAGCTCTGAAGCAAGCTGCCTCCAGTGCAATAGCAGAACTGTGGTCTCAGCAGCATCAGGAGAGATTCTATTCATTTAGCAAGCAAGAAAAATTCAACACATTCTCATCCTAAGCAATAAAAGAAATTAAACTAAACTGCCTTCAGTCTCCAACTGAACAGAAGCTCCCATCACCCTTCTCCTGGCTCTGCCACTCAGAACTGAGGCTTCTGAACTGCAGGGCCCTCAGGCCAGCTCTTCTCAAGCTTGTCCTCCTTTGGTTTGAAAAGGCCATTAAGTTCTCTACAGCTTGTTGGAAGGCCCTCATCTGATCAGCAGTGGATTGGTAAAGTTCATTTGAACTACCTTCTTCTCTGCAAATAAAGTTTCAGTAACAAAATCAGAGTCTGAAACAGAAGTAAAAGCAGGGGCAAAGCTGATCTTTAAGTAGTCTTAGAGGAACACACACCCTAAAGGAGCTAAAGGCATGTGGGACTATCATCTTCTCTCCCAAACTGCTTAGCAGCTACATGAAACCCTTTGAACTCTGATACACTCACCACACTCAGAGTGCATCACACTCGGGTGTATTACCCAGCTGCAGGTTCCTCCCTGAAATGAGCAGGTACCAACGGCCCCTGCCTCAGCCCTGTCCTGCCCCTGCTCAGAGCCTGCCATGACTGAGGGTCCACAGCAGTACCTCTAACAAAGAACACCGTCTCTCACTTGGCTTGCTAAAAGGCCACCACTAAGACTTCAAAGCCTGGGCCACCATCTGCTCTTTGCAGAACCTCACCTTGATTTGTGAGCGCTTCTCTCAGAGCTGGGGTTATCATCTCTCACTTCCCACCCTCCTCCTTCCTCCCAGCATTCTCTTGAGTCAAGCTCATTCCAACAACTCCTTCCTTGACCTCACATTCTCTCTCTTACAAGACAAGGAATTACAACCATTTAGATCCAAGCATCACAGTTTAAACGCTGTGGCGCAGTTCAGCCACAGACCTGCTGAGCTTAAAACTGACACAAGTGCCCACACGTTAATTCTTGCATTCCCGTAATTCTGCTTTTTACTCCTCTTCCCATCGGACTCTGACCTTTCAGTTTTAGATTTAAGACAGAAAATATACTTAAATAAATAAATAAAACACCACACCAGGAACCAGGTGGACTTGTTCTACTAACACTGCAACCAGCTTCCAGCAGCCTGGGCTAGTGGAGGGTAGGTGGGGTGGAACTAGGTGAGCTTTAAAGTCCCTTCTAACCCAAAGCACTGTGTGATTCTGTGATTTAGTAACATTCTCCAGGGCATGTTAAGAAACAAGCTGTTTGAATCTCATGTGAGGTTGAGTGGGACCCCAAAGGTTGAAGCCCAAGAGTTTCATGGCTGCACAATAACCTCATCTCTCCACAGAGCACAAACCAGAGGGAACTATACATTGCCTGGAGTGACAAGCATCTATAGTTCCAGTTATCTGGGACAGGTCAGGGGAGAAAACCACATCGCTACCACGACTCAGCCCAGGATAATTGTCACTTCTGAGACTTTATGGGTATTTATTCTTTCACATCTGCACAAAGAAGCATGAAAGTCTAAATAATTACTTTGATATTTCATAAAGCTTGTAATCTGTCAGCCCCTTATGGCTGGCTTTGAAATATTAAAGGAGTTATGAATAAACAACCACCCAAAATCAAATGAGCACATTTTCTTTTCACAAATGGCAAAAAAGGGTTCGAACTAGTCTAAACCAGTTTAGAAATACCTACGAAAAGATTAAACCAAACTAGAAATGGCAAGAAACTGTTCAGACTTAGTCAAAAATGGCATAAAACTGGTAAGAAATTGGCAAAAATAAGATAAGAATGACCAGCAATTGTTTAGAAATAGCAAAAAAAGACTTAAAATGGGTTAGAAAGGGCCAAAAATGGTTTAAACCAAGTCAGGAAAGGGCAAAACCTGGTTAGAAAAAGAAAGAAATTGGTAAGACATGAATGGAAAGGGTTTGGGAATGGCCAAAATGACATAAATAGAGTCGGTATTGCGCAAAAAAGGGTTAGATATAGCTCAAGCCAGTTTAGAAATAGGTAAGAAAAGCTTAAACCAGGCTAGAAACGTTGATAAATAGTTCAGATTTAGCCAAAAATGGAATAAAACCTGCAAGAAATGAGCAAAAATAAGATAAGAATGAGCAGCAATTGTTTAGAAATAGCCAAAAAAAGATTTAAAATGGGTTATAAAGAAGCAAAAATGGTTTAAACCAAGTCAGGAAAGGGCAAAAACTGAGTTAGGAACAGAAAAAGAAATTGGCAAGAACTGGACAGAAAGGGTTTGGGAATGGCCAAACTGGCTTAAAAAGAGTCAGTATTGCGTAAAAAAGGGTTAGATATAGCTCAAGCCAGTTTAGAAATAGCTAAGAAAAGCTTAAACCAGGCTAGAAACTTCCATAAATAGTTCAGATTTAGCCAAAAATGGAATAAACCCTACAAAAAATGGGCAAAAATAATTTAAGAATGACCAGCAATTGTTTAGAAATCGCCAAAAAAGACTTAATCCAGGCTAGAAACTTCCATAAATAGTTCAGATTTAGCCAAAAATAGAATAAAACCTGCAAAAAATGGGTAAAAATAAGACAAGAATTACTAGCAGTTGATAGAAATAGCCAAAAAAAAGATTTAAAATGGGTTAGAAAAAGCCAAAACTGGTTTAAACCAAGTCAGGAAAGGGCAAAAATGGTTTAGAAATAGAAAGAAATTCGTAATAACTGGACAAAAATGGTTTGGAAATGGCCAAAATGACTTAAAAAGAGATAGAACTGGGCAAAAAAGGGTTAGAACTAGTTTACACCAGTTTAGAAATACCTACGAAAAGATTAAACCAAACTAGAAATGGCAAGAAACTGTTCAGACTTAGTCAAAAATAGCATAAAACTGGTAAGAAATTGGCAAAAATAAGATAAGAATGACCAGCAATTGTTTAGAAATAGACAAAGAAGACTTAAAATGGGTTAGAAAAAGCCAAAAATGGTTTAAACCAAGTCAGGAAAGGGCAAAAACAGGTTAGAAATAGAAAGAAATTGGTAAGAACTGGACAGAAAGGGTTTGGGAATGGCCAAAATGGCTTAAAAAGAGTCAGTATTGCACAAAAAAACGGTTAGATATAGCTCAAGCCAGTTTAGAAATAGGTAAGAAAAGCTTAAACCAGACTAGAACCTTCCATAAATAGTTCAGATTTAGCCAAAAATGGAATAAAACCTTCAAAAAATGGGCAAAAATAAGACAAGAATGACCAGCAACTGGTTAGAAATAGCCAAAGAAGACTTAAACCAGGCTAGAAACTTCCATAAATAGTTCAGATTTAGCCAAAAATGGAATAAAACATGCAAGAAATGGGCAAAAATAAGACAAGAATTACTAGCAGTTGCTTACAAATAACCAAAAAAAAGATTTAAAATGGGTTAGAAAAAGCCAAGAATGGTTTAAACCAAGTAAGGAAAGGGGGAAAATGGGTTACAAATGACAGGAAATCAGTAAGAAATGGACAAAAATGGTTTGGAAATGGCCAAAATGACTTAAAAAGAGATAGAACTGGGCAAAAAGGGGTTAGATTTAGTCTAAACCAGTTTAGAAATAGCTACAAAAAGCTTAAACCAAACTAGAAATGGCAAGAAATTGTTCAGACTTAGTCAAAAATGGCATAAAACTGGTAAGAAATTGGCAAAAATAAGATAAGAATGACCAGCAATTGTTTAGAAATAGCCAAAAAAGACTTAAAATGGGTTAGAAAAAGCCAAAAATGGCTTAAACCAAGTGAGGAAAGGGCAAAACCAGGTTAGAAATAGAAAGACATTGGTAAGACCTGGAAAGAAATGGTTTGGGAATGGCCAAAATGGCTTAAAAAGAGTCAGTATTGTGCAAAAAAGGGGTCAGATATAGCTCAAGCCAGTTTAGAAATAGCTAGGAAAAGGTTAAACCAGGCTAGAAACTTCCGTAATTAGTTCAGAAATTGCCAAAAATGGCTTCAAATGGGCAGAAATGGGCAAAAATAAGGTAAGAATGACCAGCAATTGTTTAGAAATAGCCAAAAAGACTTAAAATGGTTTATAAAAAGGCAAAAATGGTTTAAACCAAGTCAGGAAAGGGCAAAAGCTGTGTTAGGAAAAGAAAAAAAATTGGACAGAACTGGACAGAAAGGGTTTGGGAATGGCCAAAATGACTAAAATAGAGACAGAACTGGGCAAAAAAGGGTTAGAAATAGACTAAACCAGTTTAGAAATAGCTAAGAAAAGCGTAAACCAAACTAGAAATGGCAAGAAACTGTCCAGATTTAGTCAAAAATGGCATAAAACTGGTAAGAAATTGGCAAAAATAAGATAAGAATGAGCAGCAATTGTTTAGAAATAGCCAAAAAAGATTTAGAATGGGTTAGAAAGGGACAGAAATGGTTTAAACCAAGTTAGGAAAGGGCAAAACCAGCTTAGAAATAGAAAGAAATTTGTAAGAACTGGACGAAAGGGTTTGGGAATGGCCAAAATGACATCAAAAGAATCAGTATTGTGCAAAAAAAAAGGTTTTGATATAGCTCAAGCCAGTTTAGAAATAGCTAAGAAAAGCTTAAACCAGGCTAGTAACTTCCATAAATAGTTCAGATTTAGCCAAAAATGGAATAAAACCTGCAAGAAATGGGCAAAAATAAGATAAGAATGACCAGCAATTGCTTAGAAATAGCCAAAAAAGACTTAAAATGGGTTATAAAGAAGCAAAAATGGTTTAAACCAAGTCAGGAAAGGGCAAAAATGGGTTAGAAATAGAAAGATATTGGTAAGAAATGTTGAAAAATGGTTTGAAAATGGCCAAGAGAGTCAGTATTGTGCAAAAAAGGGTTAGAAATAGCTCAAGCCACTTTAGAAATAGCTAAGAAAAGCTTAAACGAGACTAGAAACTTCCGTAAGTAGTTCAGAAATTGCCAAAAATGGCTTCAAATGGGCAGAAATGGGCAAAAATAAGGTAAGAATGACCAGCAATTGTTTAGAAATAGCCAAAAAAAAACTTAAAAGTGTCAGAAAGAGCCAAAAATGGTTTAAACCAGCTTAGAAAAGGGCAAAAACGGTTTAGAAACAGAAATCAATTGGTAAGAACAGGACAAAAATGGTTTGGAAATGGCCAAAATGACTTTAAAAGAGTTAGAATTGGGCAAAAAAGGGTTAGAAATAGCTCAAGCCAGGTTAGAAAGAGCTAGGAAAAGGTTAAATCAGGCTGGAAATGGCAAGAAACAGTTCAGACTTAGTCAACAATGCATAAAATTACTAAGAAATAGTAAAAAATAGATAAGAATGACCAGCAATTGTTTAGAAATAGCCAAAAAAGACTTAAAATGGGTTAGAAAATGCCAAAAATGTTTTAAACCAAGTCAGGAAAGGGCAAAAACTGAGTTAGGAACAGAAAAAAATTGGTAAGAACTGGACGGAAATGGATTGGGAATGGACAAACTCGCTTAAAAAGAGTTAGAATTGGGCAAAAAAGGGTTAGAAATAGCTCAAGCCAGTTTAGAAATAGCTAAGAAAA
The DNA here is from genome assembly GCF_033815535.1 of Pezoporus flaviventris. Taxonomy (NCBI): domain Eukaryota; kingdom Metazoa; phylum Chordata; class Aves; order Psittaciformes; family Psittacidae; genus Pezoporus; species Pezoporus flaviventris. The sequence goes on along the minus strand of NW_026892865.1, from coordinate 89,038 downwards.
GCTTAAACCAGGCTAGAAATGCCCATAAAAAAGTGAAGCATTAGCCAAAAATGGCATAAACCAGGTAAGAAATGGGCAAAAATAAGGTGAGAATGACCAGCCATTGTTTAGAAATAGCAAAAAAAAGTTAAAGTGGGTCAGAAAGGGCCAAAAATGGTTTAAACCAAGTTAGGGAAGGCCAAAAAAAGGGTTAGAAAGGAATTGGTAAGTACAGGACAAGAACGGTTTGGAAACGGCCATAATGGCTTAAAAAGAGTTAGAATTGGGCAAAAAAGAGGTTAGAAATAGCTCAAGCCAGTTAAGAAATAGCTAAGAAAAGCTGAAACCAGGCTAGAAATGGCCATGAATTCTTTAGGAATTGCCAAAAATGGCTTAAAACTGGTAAGACATGGGCAAAAATAAGATAGAAATGGTCATCAATTGTTTAGAAGTGGTAAAAAATGCTTCAAACAGGGGACAAGCAGGCAAGAATGGACTAGGAATAGCCAAAAAAAAGCTTCAAACTGGTAAGAAATGGCCAAAACTAGGATAGAAATGGCCATAATTTTTTTAGAAATAGCCAGACTTAAAATGGGTTAGAAATTGGCAACACTGGGTTAGGAATGGCCAAAAATGGCTCAAACCGAGTCAGGAAAGAGCAAAAATGGGTTAGAAATGGCAAGAAATTAGTAAGAAATGGACAAAAAACGTTTGGAAAAGGTCAAAATGGCTCAAAAAGTGTTAGAATTGGGGAAAAAAGGCTTCAAAAAAGCCTAATCCAGTTAAGAAATAGCTAGGAAAAGCTTAAATAGGCTAGAAACTTCCATAAATTGTTCAGATTTAGCCAAAAATGGAATAAAACCTGCAACTCAATCATGTACCAAGGAAAGAGTCAGGGTATTTTCAGCTCTGTCCTGAACACTGCCAGCCATGGGGCAGCCACAGCTTCTCTGGGCACCCTGTGCCACTGTCCCACCACCCTCACAGGGAACAACTTCTAAGATCTCATCTCAATCTCCCCTCTCTGTCACGTTAAAATCCTTCCCCCTTGGCCCATCCCCACAGGCCCTTGCTCTCCCCACAAGAAATGAGGGCAGATCCCAGGATCATCCCTCGGCAGCCGCAGCGCTCCGCTGCCGGCTCAGCCAGCCCAACTCACACACCGAGTCCAAAGCAGCCACTCTGGGGAAGTCTCTTGAGGTGTTCTGGCAACTCCTACAGCACCCCAAGATCGCCATCGCCACCCACCTCCTTCCACGCTCCTGTGTCCACAGGCGGCACCGGCTCCGAGACACCAAGACGGGAACCACCAGAGGAGCTGCTCTTGCCTCCTCCACCGGCAGCTTGTGTTCCGTGGGGCAGCTGTCGTCTCCCGGTGCCTCTGCTGGAGGGTTCCGTGGGGTTCTGTGACCTCACACACCTGAACACGGGGAGTTCCAGAATCAGCCACCCCTGTGGTCTCCATGTCCCCAAGGTCATTGTGATGCAGGAGCTCTGACTGGGTCCATGGGGTGCTCTGGAGGTGCTGCAGGCATTCTCTGGGATTCTCTAGGGGTATCCCCAGGATGCCCTGGGAGTGCACAGAGACACAGGGCCGTGGAGCAAGCTGCTCTAGTGGAAGGTGTCCCTGCCCGTGCCTTTGGGGGTTGGAGCTGGGTGAGCCTTAAGGTCTCTTCCAGCCCACTCTGGGATTCCATGATTCTCTGCTGTGCCTCCCCCACCGCATACCCATTTTCTCCCCTCCCCCCCTTATGCCCCCCATTCCCCCTCCCCCTTTTTCCCACCCCCATTCCCCACATTCCTGCCATTTCTCCCCCTCTCTCTCCATCCCTCCCCATTTCTCATCCCACCATCGTTACCCCCCCCTTATTTCCATGCAATTAGCGTAGGACCTGCTTTATCCACACACACTTCATGTAGGGCTGACCTTATTTACACGTTACTTCCTTATTTACATGTTATTAATGTGGGGCCTACTTAATTTGTGTCCTTTTAGTCCAGCATGCTCAGCGCTTCCAGCAGCCCCCGCCCTTCTCCCTAGGGCCTGAAAGGGGCGTGGCCAAAGGGGTGAGGCCACGCCCCCCCCCCGCCCCTTTCTCTATCTCCCCGTCTTTGCTCACCTGGGCCTGCAGGGGGCGCAGCTGCGCCTGGAGCTTCCCATTGGATGCGGCCAGAGCCCGGAGCTGGATCCAGCGACGGGACTGGAAGGGATGGAGGGGGGGACACAAGGAAATGAGGGACCCCAAAGCCATGGGAGGGACCCAAATACCCCCCAAGACCCCCAAACACCTTAAATATCGCCCCATATTTCCCCACAAGCCTCTCCCTTAACCCCAAACCCATCCATAACCCACAGATCCCCCTCCCAGCACCCCCAAAATTCCCCCTAAAGCCCCAAACTCCCCCATGTCATCCCCTATAGACCCAAAATCCCCCTCCAGGACCCCCACATATCCCTCATCCCTCCCAAAAGCGGCGCTGGGACCCTTTAGGGACCCCAACCCCTCCCCATAACCATCAAATTCCACCCCCCAGACCCCCCCAAGCCCATCAGGACCCCCCCAAATCCCCATATTCCCCCGTTGGCACCCACCAGCCGCTGCTTCCCCTCCTGCAGCTGCCTCCTCAGTGGCCCCAGGGCAGTTTCTGGGGAGTCCATGGGGCTGCCCCGTAGCTCTGGGCCCTGCTGGATCTGGGCCCCCCGAGCCCCTGAGAGCCCCGTGGCCTCCAGCATCAACCTGGTGGCAAGGGGGGCCCCAAAGCCAAACGTTGAGGGGAGTTTGGGGGGCCCAAAGGGGTCCAGATCCCATTTTGGGGACCACAAAAGGGCTGCAGGGACCATGGAGGTTGGGGGGGGGGGCACCCCAAAAGGTGTCAGTACTGGGTTTAGGGAGAGTGGGGGGGGGCTTTAAGGACCCCTATGAGCCCAGCACCCACTTCAGAAGGAAACCCAGGGGGGTTTAAAGTATAGAGGGGGTCCCTAAAGGGTTCTGGGGTTCAGGAGTGGGGAGGAAAAGATCATGGGGGAGGGCCCAGGGCAGTTTTGGGGTGCAAGGGGGGAAACCGGGCTGCAGGATGTATTCGGGGGGGGGGGTCCTTGAGAGGGTTTTGGGTGCATAGGGGAATCCATAGAGTGGTTTTGGGGTGCAGATGGGTTGTTTTGGGGTGCACAGTGGGTGCTTTTGGGGTGCAGGGAGTTGTTTTGGGGTGCAGTGGGGACAGATTTGGGGTGCACAATGGGTGCTTTTGGGGTGCAGGGGGTTGTTTTGGGGTGCAGGGGGGCGGTTCTGGGGTGCCATGGGGCTTCTGGGATGCATGGGGGTGGTTTTAGGGTGCAGGGGTTGTGTTTTGGTGTGCAGGGGGCATGGTTTTGGGGTGCGGGGGTGGCGTTTTGGGATGCAGGGGGTTGTTTTGAGGTGCAGGGGGGATGGTTTTGGAGTGCAGAGGGGGTGTTTTCGGATGCAGGGGGGATGGTTTTGGGGTGCAGGGGGGTGTTTTGGTCCCTGTGCGATCCCCCAAAATCCCACAGAGCCCCCCCAAAACCCTCTAACGCTCCCCACCCCGCCCCCCAAACCTGAATCTCCTTGAGGTGCTGGTACCTGAGCCCCGAGTTAAGGAGGAAACCTGGGGGGGGTTAAAGGAAGGGTTGGGGGGGGTCACAAGGGGGAATTGGGGGGTGCTGGGGGGTTGTTGGGATCCCAATGGAATTTTGGGGGGGTCCTAACAAGCAAAGGGGTTTGGGGAGGTCCTGAGGGGTTCTGGAGGCTCCCCAATGAGCTTGGGTGTCCCCCCCCCCCCTTTGGGGTGCAGCGGATACCACAGCAGGTTCCCTTTGATCTTCTTCACATTCCTATAGGAACACCCCCCCCCCGCCATGTATTTTAGGGACCGATCCGAGGTTTGGGGTCCCTCCAGATGTTGCAGTTCCTCCCCCCACATGTTGGGGTGCCCCCCTCACCGCGGTGCCGCACGTGGCCCATGATGTACTCCCGGATGGGGGCACAGGGCCCCGTGCACAGCCTGGAGGTGGGGGGGAGACAAAGAGAGGGGGTCAGGAGCACCCCAACCCCCCCAGGACCCCAAAAGCCCCCACTGGGGGGTCCCGCGGGCTCCAACCTGCGCAGGTCGGGATCGGAGGGGAGCTCCAGCTCCGCCATGATGGGCGAAATTGGCGGGAACCGGACGGGACCAAACTGGGGCGGGCGCGGGGGGGATGGGGGGAGGGGGCGGGGCCCGGGCCCGATCCTGGCCCCTGCGCGCCCCCCGCAGCCCCCTCCCCCCCCCTCCGCGTCACGTGGTCATCACCCAGCACCGCCTCCTGCCCCACCCCCGCGGGCTCTTCGCCCTCCAGGTCACCTCGGGTCACGTGGGGCGGGGCCTCGGCACCCCCCGCACTATAGGGGTGCCCCATAACTTTGAGGGGGGCACAGAGGGGGTGCCCCATAACTTGGGGGGCTCCATAGGGGACTTCCAGAGCCTGCCCCATACCTTGGGGGCCACAAAGGGGGTGTCCCATAACTTGGGGGAGGGCACAAACGGGGACACCCAGACCCCGCCCCATAACTTGGGGGGCACAAAGGGGAGGCCCCATAACTTGGGGGTCCCAGTGCCCGCCCCCCAACACCCCATAGCGCGGGTCCTGGCCGCCCGCTTGGGGGCGCTGTTGCACCGGGCCCCGGTGCTGCTACGGGAGCGGCGCCGCTCGGTGCTGGGGGCGCTGCTCCGTGGGGGGGGCACCGGGGCTTCCCCCCCCGGCTCTCGCCGCTGCTCCGGGGGCACCGGGACCCGAACCCGGGAGCTCGGGACCCGAACCCGGGAGCTCGGGGCTCGAACCGGCGGCCCCTGGAGCCTCAATGGGAGCCGCAACCGGATGTGCGGCGGGAAAGGGGCATCCCCAGCCCCATCTTTGGATCCAGTGCGGAGCAGTGGGAAGTGAGTTGGGAATGGGGGTAACGGGTGGCAATGGGTAATGGGGGGGTAATGGGGGGCAATGGGGTAACATGGGGAATGGGGGGCAATGGGGGTAATGGGGGCATTGGGGGTAATGGGCAAAGGGGGTAATGGGGGCCAATAGGGTCAATGGAGACAATGGTGGGCAATGGTGTCTCTCCCCCCCACCCCAGAGCCCCCCGTCCGGGAGCCCAGTTCTGCTCTTCCAGCCCCATGGAATTCTGCGTCCGCGCTCCCCCCTACAACCGGATCCGGACCTGGATCCGTGTCCATGTGTGGAGCATCCGGATCTGGATGCAGATCCCATAGGATCTGCTCCCAAGCACCAGGAGCTGTGATGCCAATGGGATCCCGTGCTCCCAGATGATCCAGGGCTCTGGAATGAGGCCGAGCTGCAGCACGAGCCGGTGCTTTGGGGTTGGCTTGGGCTGTTTTTGGTGGTTTTGTGTGTTTTGATGTGGTTTTTTCCTCTTTTTGGCGTGTTTTGGGGCTCTGAGCCTGTGTCCCACAGGAGAAGCAGGACAAGGTGGTTTTGGGGTGGTTTGGGGGTGTTTTGGGGTTTGCTTTGGGTGTTTTGGCCTAGTTTTGGCCTGTTTTGGGTCTGGTTTGGGCCTCTTACCCTGTATCCCCTAGAAGAAGCAGGACAAGGTGGTTTTGGGGGGTTTTGGGTTGTTTTTGGCCTGTTTTGGGTTTTCTGGGGGCTCTGACCCTGTATCCCATAGGTGAAGGAGGAGAAGGTGGTTTTGGGGTGGTTTGGGGTTGTTTTGGGGTTTGCTTTGGGTGTTTTGGCCTTGTTTTCGCCTGTTTTTGGCCTCTTTTGGGGATATTTTGGGTCTGTTTTGGGGCTCTGACCCTGTGTCCCTTAGGAGAAGGAGGACAAGGGGGGTTTGGGGTGGTTTGGCATGTTTTGGGGTTTGCTTTGGGTGTTTTGGTCTGGTTTTCACCTGTTTTTGTCTGTTTTGTGGCTATTTTGGGCCTCTTACCCTGTATCACGTAGGAGAAGCAGGACAAGGTGGTTTTGGGGTGTTTTGGGTTGTTTTTGTCCTGTTTTAGGGCTGTTTTGGGGCTCTGACTCTGTGTCCCATAGAAGAAGCAGGACAAGGTGATTTTGGGGTTGGTTTTGGCCCATTTTGGGGGTTGTTTGGGGTGTTTTGGCCTGCTTTTCTCCTGTTTTTGTCCTGTTTTGGGGCTCTGACCCTGTATGCCATTGGAGAAGCAGGACAAGGTGGTTTTGGGGTGGTTTGGGGGTTTTGGAGTGATTTGTCCTGTTTTGGGGCTGTTTGGGAACTCTGACCCTGTATCCCATAGCAGAAGCAGGACAAGGTGTTTTTTGGCTGTTTTTGCGGGTGGTTTTGGTTTGGTTTTGGCCTGTTTTGGGTGCTTTTTGGGACTCTGACCCTGTATCCTACAGAAGAAGCAGGACAAGGTGGTTTTGGGGTGGTTTGGGGAGTTTTGGATGTTTTGGCATTCTTTTGTCCTGTTTTTGGGCTCTGACGCTGTATCCCAAAGGAGAAGCAGGACAAGGTGGTTTTGGGGTGGTTTTGGGTTGTTTTGGGGCTGTTTTGGGTGTTTCGAGTTGGTTTTTCATTGGTTTTGGCCTGGTTTGGGGCTTTTTGGGGGTCTGACCCTGTGTCCCTTAGGAGAAGGAGGGCAAGGTGTTTTTTTGGTGGTTTGGGGGTGTTTTGGGAGTGGTTTTGGGTGTTTTGGGGTGTTTTTGTTCTGTTCTGGGTCTCTTTTGGGTCTCCTACCCTGTATCCCATAGGAGAAGCAGGACAAGGTGGTTTTGGGTGTGGTTTTGGGGATGTTTTGCATTGTTTTTGCCCTGGTTTTGTCCTGTTTTGTGTCTCTGACCCCGTATCCCATAGGAGAATCAGGGCAAGGTGGTTTTGGGGTGGTTTTAGGGTGGTTTTGGTTTATGTCCTGTTTTGGGATTCTGACCTTGTGTCACGTAGGAGAAGGAGGACAAGGTGGTTTTGGGTGTTTTTGTTCTGTTTTGGGGCTGCTTTGGGGCTCTGACTCTGTATTGCATAGGAGAAGCAGGACAAGGTGGTTTTGGGGGTGGATTTGGTGTATTTGTGGCCTCTTTTGGGGCTAGTTTGGGGCTCTGACCCTGTATCCCCTAGGAGAAGCAGGACAGGGTGGTTTTGGCGTCCTTCTGGGGTGTTTCTGTCCTGCTTTTGGGCTGTTTGGGCTCCGCTGTTGGCAGTGGGGACACATGCCATGCCAGACCTTGATGTGAAGGATGGCCTCCCCTGTTACCAGAGAGCCATACAGCAGAAAAAAGGGGCAGGCCCAGCAGCCTGTAGTTGGCATATATTGGAGATATGATCTAGGGCAAATCCCCTGCTCAAGTAGGGTCACCCCAAACATATATAAAACAAAAAGGGGGAGATGTGGAGGCAGTGTTCTCACAGGAGAGTGGATAATTGGTACATAAATTCTGAATAATCCTGAAAGATGCAGCAAGGCCGTGAGAGGCCCGAGGAAGCCTGAACAAGCAAGATAAGAAGAAGCTGGAATTCACTGAGGTAATGAGAACTGTGGACTGTTGGCAAGTTTTCGAGGTCAAGTTCTCACACCTGTGCTTAACCAATTCTATGTTAGTCACTAAGGGTCTTTGAGACATGTATCCAATCATAATATGCCAAATCAAGACATGTATCCAATCATAATATGCCAAATCACTGTAAGTGCATGTAAGAAATAGTATATAAGGAGTTACGGCTTTGTAAAAAATGGCTTTTGTCTGATCATATTGATCTCTGACTGAGTCCATGTGTTTTCTGCGGCACGGAGTTATTGGGGGGGGGCAGGAGGCAGCAGGCGGGCACTAGGACCCTGATTCCGGCGCTAGAGGGGGCGGGCACTGGGACCGGCTCCTGACAGGGAGGAGGCAGCGGGCGGGCACTAGGACCCCGATACCGGAGCTATATAGTGCTGAGGGTGCTGGGGGTTCTGTGGGTGCTGGGGTTTCTATAGGTGCTGGGCTGACTGGGTGCACTGGAGCTGTTGTGGTTGCTGGCAGTGGTGGGGGTGGTATGGGTGCAATGCATGCTATGGGTGCTGGGGGTTCTATGGGTGCTGGGGGTGCACTGGGTGCTGTGAGCCCTGGCCCCAGTCCCTGCTCCAGGCACTGGGGACCCCAGTGCTGGCATCTGGGAGAGGTCCAAAGAGTGCTGGGATGGGTGTTGGGAGCCGGGATGGATACAACCTTGAAGCTTGTGAGGTCCTAAGGGAAGATCCCAAGCCTGGAAGCAGGATGCTCCAGCTGGATGCAGGGATGAAGTGGGATGCTCCAGCTGGATGCAGGGATGAAGCAGAACCATGGAAGTTTGGGTTCTCCTTCATCATTTGGGTGTGGAGAGGAGCCTTCAGCATGGATTGGAGCCATAGAACAAGGGGTGATGGGTTCCAACTGGAACAGCGAAGTTCAGGTTGGAGATAAGGAAGTGAGGGTGCTGGGACACTGGGATGGGTGGGATGGAGAAGAACGGATGGGCTTGGAGCAACCTGGTCTAATGGAAGCTGTCCCCCCTGCCTCTTCATGCCATGCTTTAATGGTGGGGCAATGATTGGACTTGATGCTCCTGAAAGTCTTTCACAAACTTGTTGATTCCCTGATTCCCAGCTCCCGCTTCCCACTGTTCCCTGCCCTCCATCCCTCATCCCCATCCCTGCGCAGGGACCAGAAGAAGAGGTGGGCACGCAAAGCATCCTCTCTATGGGAAAATAAGGCAACTGTATTGAAGCTGAAGCCAACTTCAAGCGACGCCGCTCCTCAAGGCTTCTTCCCCCTTAGAGCCTGCAGCAACTCCTGCACCCGACTGACAAATTCCACGAGCACCCGGTATGGGAAGGAGCAGATGTCACCGGTGCTCGAGGCCGTCGGAGCCGGCATCGTCTGCTGGATGGGCGCATGCGAGACGTCCTGGTGGCTCCATGTCGGGGGCGTCGCGGAGGCTCCCGCGGAGTGGAACGTCCCCAGCTGGTGGAGGATCCACTCATGGAAGTGCCTTGTTGAGGTGTAGACCCCCGGTTGCTTGGCCCTGGCGCAGCCGCGGCCCCAGCTCGTCAGCCCCACAACCCAGAAAAAGTTGGCATGGTTGTCCCGGCACATGAGGGGACCGCCACTGTCACCCTATGGAGGAGAAACAGAGAGGGGATGGGGATGGGGATGGGTGGCCATGGCAACGCCTGAGGGGACCACTGCTGCTACCCTTTGGAGGAGAACGGGAGAGGATGGGGAGGGGTGGCCATGGCAACGCAGAGGGGACAACTGCTGCCACCCTATGGAGGAGAACGGGAGAGGATTGGGAGGGGTGGCTATGGCAATGCCGGAGGGGACCACTGCTGTTACTCTATGTGGATGGAAGAGTTCTCCTTCATCATTTGGGTGTGGAGAGGGACCTTCAGCATGGATTGGAGCCATAGGACGAGGGGTGATGGGTTCCCACTGGAATGAGGGAGTATGGGTTGGAGATAAGGAGAAATTGTTCCCTATGAGGGCGGTGGGACACTGGGATGGGTTGGATGGAGAAGGATGGATGGGGCTTGGAGCAACCTGCTCTAATGGAAGGCATCCTTGCCCCTTGCTTAGAACTGGATGCTTTAAGCTCCTTCCCAACCTAACCCATACCATGAATCCATGCTCACGACATGGTTTAGTGGTGGAATCTCAATGCTCTTAAAGCTCCAACCTCTATGGTCCCTGCGCAGGGATGATGGAGCAGGAGCTGGATGCGCTTCCAAAGCTGGGATAAAGGGGGATGCAGAGCAAGGCCCTGCAGATGGGAGAGGAGAAGGGAGCCCCAGTGGCACATCCTTACCTGGCAGGTGTCGATGCCTCCCTGCGGGTACCCAGCACACAGGTTGTGGCTCTTGATGGCCCCTCGGTACCATAGGCTGCTGTTGCAGAGCTTGGCATCGATGAGGCGGACCTTGGCCTCCTGCAGGGCAGATGGGGACGATGCCCCTGCTGTGGGGACACAAAGGGGGTCAGGACTGGGGGCAGAAGGAACGGATATGGGGGTATTTGGGGCTGAAAAGATCAATGGGAGCCATCAACACCGCCCCATGGCACGGGCTGCATCCCCTTTGTTCTGCATCCTCAACATAAGGAGGACATGGAGGGACCTTCAGCGATGGGACAAGGGGTGATGGGTTCCAACTGAACCAGGGATGCTCAAGTTGGAGAGAAGGAAGTGGTGGGAGACTGGGATGGGTTGCATGGAGAAGGTCGGGATGCTCCATCCCCAGTCGGAGCAACATCCAATAGACCTGGATGAGCTTTACCCTCCCTTCCATCCCATTCCATGAATCCATGACCCGGCATCCCAAGGCCAACGGGGCCGTTGGGCACTCACTTCTGGCCTCCCTCGCGCCCCATCCGCTGATGAAGCACTCGGAGAGCTGGGACACGCTGAGCGTCGCATCGGGCAGGCAGGCGAGCTGCACGTGGTACCCGCACTGCACCGGCTGGTCCAGCTCCACCAAGGCAATGTCGAAGCCGCCGGAGACGTTAGTGTAATATTCATGGACCACGACCCTCTGGATCCAACGTTTCTGGGTCTCGGAATTGGCCCAAGCCAGGTCTGTGATTCCGACCATCACGTACCAATCCGTGGTGAAGCTGGGAGGGAGTGGAAGAGCAGGGATTGGAGCCATAGGACAAGGGGTGATGGGTTCTGACTGGGAATTGCAGGTTGGAGATAAGGAAGGGATTCCCTATGAGGGCACTGGGATGGGATGGATGGAGAAGGTTTGGATGCTCCATCCCTGGTAGTGCTCAAGGCCAGCTTGGAGCAAGCTGCTCTATGGAAGGCATCCCTGCCTATGGCAAGGGCTTGGAACTGGATGATCCCAAGCTCCTTTCCCACCCAGCCCATTCCATGATCCATTCCATTCCATCCTATCCCATCCCATTCTATGGAGGGGTGGGAAGGAGCCACATTCCTGCTGCTGCCCAAAGGAAAGCACTGCCCCAGCTCGTCTTAGGCTCAAGGGCTGTCAAGCTGGAAGCAGCCTTCTCCTGAGCGCTCCTCCAAGTGCATCCAGGATGGGGAAGGGGACAGGATGGGAGCTGCTCCTTGGCTATTCCCTATGGCTGGAATCCCTTCTCCCCCTTACTTTTGCCCGACGAAGCAGTGAGCGGCCGTGAGGACCCATTGCGGGGTGATGAGGGACCCCCCACAGATGTGCGAGAAGCCGGTGGCCGTGGGGAACTGGATGCTGACCATCCATGGCCAGGCGCCCTGGTGCGCATCCACGCCTCCGACGATGCGCGACACCCCATAGGAATCAGCCATGGGACGGGTACCGCAGGTCCCTCTGGAAGCAGAAGCCCAACACCGGATGGTTAGGGATGAAGGGCGGGCATCATCCCGCCCCACTGGGTGATGCAGGGACAAGGGACCCTATGGGGTGCCCCATAGCTGTGCTGTGCCACCGCATGGGGTGATGGCGAGGAAGCGGGGCTCTCCCAGTCCCACCACCCCACTGGTGTGACCATGGTTGGGAGCAGCAGCATCTCCCTATGGAATACCAGGAGCCCCGGAGCCTGGTGCCACTCACCCACAGCTGTCCCAGGAGCCATGCACCAGCCAGGCCAATGCCAGCAGGATGAAGACATGGAGCAAAGCCATCGCTGTCATCACCGCTGAGGGTGACCCCAAGGTGCCACCAAGGTGCTGCCACCACCACTGAGGGTGACACCAAGGAGCTGCCACCAAGGAGCTGCCACCAAGGAGCTGCAACCAAGGAGCTGCCACCAAGGAGCTGCCACCAAGGAGCTGCCACCAAGGAGCTGCCACCAAGGAGCTGCAACCAAGGAGCTGCCACCAAGGAGCTGCCACCAAGGAGCTGCCACCAAGGAGCTGCTACCACCACTGCGCCCAAAGCGCAACTGCCCCAGGGATACGGGTGCTGCATACAGGTCCCTTGGTGCTGCGGCTGATGTCATAGAGAGGCAGGTTTCATGGGGGAAGGGGGGGGGGGGGGCATGGGGGATTCCATGGGGGGTTCCATGGGGAGATGGAGGGGGTCTGATGGGCTTGGGATGATCTGAATCCCTATGGGATGCTCTGGAGCTCTGTGGGATGCAAAAAATGGAAGCAAATGGGGGGCACCCAAAGATGAATGGGGGCCACCCAAAGATGGATGGGAGCACACCAAAGGGCAATGGAAGCAGATGGGGGCACTCAAAGGCTCAAACAAGCACATGGGAACCCGCCAAAAGGACCAGGAAGGTGCCCAAGGAACCGCAAGGATGAGGGATGCAGGGGGCAGAAGCAGCATCCCCATGGAGCAAGGTCCCTGGTGAGGATTTATCCCACATTGATCCCAAAACCACCACTGTTTGCCCCTCAAAAGCACCCAAAATCCTGGGATTTGGTGGGCAAGGAGTCGTGAAGGGGTTGTCCTTATATCCCAGAGCCTGGAAGCGGGATCTGGCAGCAGGAGCCTCCGTGCAGGCCCGGATCCAAGGACATGGCTGCTGCCCCAGAAGCAGCTTCCCAGCTTCTGCTTTGGGCCAAAAAGAGGGGGAATGGGGCCCAGGTTCTTGTTAAAAGCCACTTTGGGGGGGGGTGGGGGGGAGTTCAAATGGTGCCAAATCCAGGGAATTTGCCCAGGAGGGGGAGGGGGAGGGTGGGGAAAAGAAGGGATTGGAAAGGGATTGGTGCAGAAGGAATGGGGTTTGTGTGGTATTCCTGGAAGTGGGCATGGTTGGATGGGGCTTGGAGCATCCCGCTCCATGGAAGGTGTCCTTGCCCATGGCAGGGGTTGGAGCTGGATGAGCTTTAAGGTGCCTTCAACCCAACCCATTCCGTGATTCCATGACTCCATGATCCCACACCTCTGTGCTGCAGTGTGGATGTTCCCTGGTGTAGGGACCTTAGGGAGGAGCTGGTGGCACAAGGGAGCTCCAGAGCATGCCACAAGCAGAGCATCCCACAGGGATTCACAGCATCCCATAGGGATTCACAGCATCCCACAAGCAGAGCATCCCACAGGTGTTCAGAGCATCCCACAGGTGTTCAGAGCATCCCACAAGCAGGGCATCTATCTTGGGTTCAGAAGGAGCAGTCATTTTTTCTCCCTCTTGGTACCTGGTGCAGGCTGAGTTTTTGACTTTCAGCCTGGGAACAGCGCTGATAACACCGATGCTTTTCGTTGCTGCTCAAACGTTCAGTCTGACCGAGGACTTTGTGAGCCTCATGCTCTGCCATGGAGGGAGGAGGAAGGGAAGCCGGGAGGAAGCAGAGACAGGACACCTGACCCAAACCAGCCAAAGAGGTATTCCATAGCACAGCACGTCATGCCCGGGAGGTAACAGGGAGTTACCCAGAAGGGCACTCACTGCTCGGTCGGGCTTGGCGGGCGGGTGGTATTGTATTCTCTTCCCTTGTTATTTCCCTTATTGTTATTGGTGTAGCAGCAGTGGTTTGTGTTACACCTTAGTTACTGGGCTGTTCTTATCCAACCCGGGGGAGGTACATTCTTTCCATTCTCCTCCCCATCCCTCCAGGAGCGGGGGCAAGGGAAGAAGGGGGGGGGGGGGGAGGTGAGCGAGCGAGACTGCGTGGCTGACTGGGTTTTAAACCACGACTAAAGTTGAGATTGCGATTGCATGGGAACCTAGATACTCCTCTACCACACAACAGCAACATTTCACAGAGTAAACTTAGGCAAGAAGCTAACTCCGCACAGAAAAATTACCTTCAGCAACCAAATTGCTGTCATCCATCAGGTCCTGCTTTGTTCCTCATCTGCACAGAGCTGTTTCAGGTCTCGGTTTCCTCCTGATTTGTTAGGCTAGGCGGCCACAGCACATTTTTTTAGCACTAATGCATACCTTGAACACAATACCTGTTGAAATAAAAGCCACTAATTGTCCTATTTTATAAGAGACAGCTGAATATTGTTTTCAGAAACCTTAAAGTATCTTCAGCTTACTTAAAAATTGTGGTTTACTTTAATCTGTATCCGAATAATAAGCTTGTACCTTAAAGCAGAATCCATGGTTTGTTGGTGCTCCAGAAATCTTTTTGCCTGTCAAAGACATGTACGTATCACTAAGGCTGAATTCACAGAAAAACTGCAGATGCCTTGGCTCCTAAAAAGAAGAGCAATGTACTATAGTTAGACTATTTTTAGCCAGCCCCTCCAGATAAGAGAATCAGGAGATGTAGTGGTTATCCTGGTCCAAAATAGTCTTAACGTACTGTACGTTTAACTCCGACATTGTGAAATCTAGAAAGAGACAACTCGGCATCAATTTCATAATGCAGAGAAAAACCACATCAAACTAGTCAAAGAGCTCATTCTGTCAGAGAGGGAGAAAAACCGAAGTACAAGTGATGACACTTCTGGGAAAGCATCCGCTAAATTCAAGCCACAATAATATTACAGTAGGAGTCACGTTTTGAGAGCTGTATGCATTTCAAACATCAAAATAAAAGGTACTTTCATAACCTGAAAACTGTCCACTCCTCTTTCTAACCATTATCTCCATCCTCTAAGATGAACCAAGCTAAGGAAGAAAACAAAAGAGGTTTGCTGAAGGATACAAAAGCAGCTCAATGATTACTCTGGCAGTTAGCACAGAAAATTCAGAACAAGAAAAATCTTTAAGTGCTTTACGTAAAAGGTGTCTCAACTCCAGTGTATCCTGTTTAACATTATCAGGTTTCAAGAACCGCCACCAAAAAGTTGAAGTAGTAAAATGGAAAACTGTACAGTGACAGAACGTGAGAACTCGCAAAATCTTCCTGTAAAATCCCTTTATACACAGGGTTTTTTATTTTACATCATGAAGTAAGACAACCCCTTTTCAAAGCACCTACTTACTCTTCAGCATTTTAACTACCAGCTGAAAATTGATTTTAAAAGAGTACGCTGTTAACTGACTGGAAAAATATTGATCAGAATGAAGCAAAGTTAGGCAAAAGGAAATTACTCTAAGACAATACTTTTCCAATTTTATATCGCTCTACATTTTATCCAGAATAAATATTTTTCTTCCTTTTTGTCGGTGGAAGTTGAAATTCAATTTTTTCTTATTAGAACAGATTTTAAATACATACACCTTTGCTCTAACTTCGTTATGTTATTATGTTCTCCCTTTTTTATTTTCCTTTACCTTAGATGTACCTTTAGTGGAAAAATAGAGGCCAGATCTTCTCAAAAGAAAGTACAGTTCTGTCCGGGATTTTTCCCCCTGCTCCTTTGCATGCAAATAACTGTGAATCTCAGGGGATGTGCTGGAGCTTAGGAACATCTGAAAGAAAACATCAGATATGCATTTCTCCTTCCACCTGAAACCAGCTTTCTATTTCACTAACATACTCAGACAGAACTAAGGGGAATAAACCCCTAAATCCAGTATCACACCACAGGAATTCAATTATGATTGCATCTACTCCCATTAAGAGTACTTCTGACTTAAGATGTGTAGAATGTTACACAACTCCAAGGTATGCTAAGCAAGTTACATATTTATATAGAACGTATGGTTTGAAATGAGAGCATTAACTATGCAATATGTTGACTTCAGCAACAAAACCAGTGTTAAGAAGTTCTGATCCCATGCCTCAGACCCTACGTATAGAAAACTGCAAATGAACGCTACCAACAGATGAAGAAGAAACAAAACAAAGCTACCTCTCCTTCCTCCTGTGTTACAAACCAGGTAAAGGAACCGATCTGAGCTAAAATTAATTCAGCAAAGAAATCACAAAAACTGAATCACAAACCCATGCAGGTCAGGTAGATGTTACCATTTTCAAAAGGAGGAGACAAAGGAGCCACCTGAAGGGGTGCCTGAGCAGGAGCTTTAGGAGCCAAAAGCAGAAGCTGGGCCAATCGTCGAGACAGCTGCTCGAGATATTCAATGGCTTTGCTTTAGCCATTTCAACCAGACATTGTCAGAGCGCAACACAACTGTTACCTAGCAAGACACTGTTATCTTAGCAAAGAGCAAGTACACAGTTCTACTCAGTCTGCAGGACAAAACTGCAGAAGTACCCATTAAAAGCTGGCAACCACATTAACTTTATGCTCATTCCATGAAATGCATTATTCATTTTTATTCCTCTTCTTCCAATAAAACTGCTCAGAACAATGACTCACATCTAAGCATACTAACCTAGAATCCTTCAATTTCCAGATACGCAAAGGAACCAACGTCATTACTAAGCTCTTAAAGGAAAATTGCCCCAGGCTGGTCTGTACTATTATCAATTCTATCCAGACTTCTACAGAGATAGGCAACAAAGGCTTTTCGGGTTGATAGCTGCAGTTTCCACTGCTGCATTTTCCTCCTGTCCACTGCCACTTCCAGAAAATCGGATTTGAGGACACAAAGCAAAAGTTGAGCAGACAACAGGCAGAATGGACACTACAGGACTGCAGCAAAATAATGAAATGAATGTGATTTTGGAAGCACACCAGGTTCTTCAGACACTAAATAATGCAGTTCAACCAAGAAACACAAGGTTGCTTTCGCTTCTATTGTTCTCCTGTCCTGCAGTCTAAATTGAGCTGGTGTGAATGCAGTAACATGGGCAGGCTTCACTTGACAGGGGAGCGTCCTAGCTCACAACAAAGAATGCATTATGCATAGCTTCACCGCTGTTCACCTGAATAGTTACGTTACAGTAAGACTAGGTACATCTGTCTACAGCGCTGCTGGCACACAGCTGGGTGCAAATGCAGTTTAAGCTATTTCAGCCACACTGAAGCAGAAGGGGAGGTTCTGGTAGGTGTTCCAGCCTGTTCATCTCCCCATTTGCCACCAATGTACAGGTTCACTGGTAGCAAACATAAAGGCTGAGTTGAAGAAGTATTTTAACTCCATAAACAACGTCAAATGGAAGCTTTAGGAAAATCTAAACGAGTCAATCAATGTAAAAAAATGAACAGCATCTTTTTGGGTTTTAGTATCTCTGCTTAACACGAAAGGAGTGCTTGGCTCGCAGCCTGCACAAGTGTCTTTCCCAGGATTTCTGCCATAAGAGCTTCAAACCAGAAGTGCTGTCATGAAAAACGCTTTTCTTACTCAGCAGACCAAAGTGGAATACAAAATACAAAGCTCAGCTTCAACAGTCATCGTTGTGCCCATGCTATCAATTAAAATAAAGGAGCAATAATGCTAGGAAAAACACAATCCCAGATCCATCCTTTTCTTTCTAAGACAGCTGAGGACTGTGTGAGAAAGTACAACCTGAGCAAGCTGAAGTTAAACTAGTAAACGTCAGAAGGAATGCGCAGTAAAAATATTTCAGAGTCAGAACTGAATGCAATAAACACCTAGAACTAAGGATAGGAGAAAAGATCCCTTCTTCGGGATTTTTGTTCTGGCTTGGTTTTGGAAGGGTTTTCTGTTGTTGTTTTGGTTGTTCCTTGGTTGGTTGTTTTTATTTAACGGAGGTATGTGCAAATTTACTAGTGGGGGAATGGATCCCTCTTCAAACAGATAACCGATATATGCCTAGTATCAGAAAAATAAGTCCTTAATATAGGAAGATGAATTGCAGAGTTAAATGATGGTATGCTGCAGGCAGGGATTACCAGTCACACGGTACACAGAAACAAACTTGCACCCTGTCTCCCATGCAGTGAAATATAGAACATGATTTGTAGGCTGGTGTCAAACGTCACCATGTCTTTCCGAGAGTAGCGTATGACAGCACCAAGGACTCAATGATGATTTGCTTAACTGCAAAGCCAACCAATTGAAAACCAATCTGAACAAAAACCAAAGCAAAATAAATGCCTTTTGTTGGTAAAAAAACAAATCAATCAACAGGTGAGAAAACAGAACAGGAAAAAAACATTGCACTGTCTCAGATTAATACAACAAAAATCAGAAACTCTAGATGTCACTAAATGCAATGAAGTTTGAGAGCCATACTCGTAACTAGAAACCTTATCTGTCTGCACCTGCAACATTTTGAATGAAAGACTGGCTGCAGTAGCATGGAAAATATTTGCTAAGGTGGATGCTTCTCAAGCATTACACACTATTTCCGACAGTCAAAGAAGCCAACATTTTCCCAGGGCTCTGTGAATCCAGTTTGAATTTGATGACTGATTTCTTCAAAGATGTGACGACAGTTGGCAGTGATCCAGCCCAATGCTGCTGGGAATGAGCAGGATTTTGCCCTGAACCTGCTGACAAATTCTAGGGCCCCAAGCAGTGCCAGTGAAGAGCTGTTACTGACTCTCAGTATTGTCTCCTGTTGACTTCAGTCAGTCTGAGAGCTTTAGACTGGCAGAAAGGCCAGAAAAACCTAGAAGGGAAAATGAGGAAAGGCAGACTGGACATGCCGAGGAGATTGACAAGAGACTGAAGTTCCGTGCACGGCTATTTCAGCCTGAAATCTGGAACAGAATCAGATGGGAAACTGCTCAGGGACAGAGAGACTTTCTGTGGCAGAATGGTTAGAGAAAGAAAGCTTAACTCTGAAATCTGTGAAGGCAGAGAATGAGAACAACTCAGAACATGGGGGAGTGGGGCAAGAGATGGCAATGGGGAAGGCCAAAAGGAAAAGTCACTACCAGGAATTCTACCTTTCACAAAAGGATGAGTGCCTGTCTTGGTAAGCCCGCTGTGTCTTTAACTTAATTTTTGCATATATAAGATTTATTTTGTTATGCTTATTTAGGAAGGGCATGTGCTCTCTTCTTTAACATATCCTACATCAGGTGCAAGGTTCTTTTTATTCCTCTGGAAGACAGGTTGGACGTGTGCTGTCTACAATAGGTTTTTCTAACGTATTCACATTACATGTAAAAAGCTATTAGAAAGAAGCTGCGAAATTGGCCAACAGAACTCTGAACTTCAAGTCTACTGACCAAACCTGAGTATCAGTTGCATCTATTAAACAGTGGGCAGTGGGAGGGGAATAGGTTTATTCTTAAAAACAAAACCAGAAAGAACTGTAATTACCCAAGTAATTTCAATCTTCTGTTTTTGAAGGTGTCACTGTTAAATTTAAAACACTGACATACTGCATAGTGAAAAAAAAATCTGTTACAAATACAATTAAATATAAAAAACTCCAACATTAAAAATTTGAGGAATGGTATTCACAGACAAAAAACAACCCAAACCAAAAGAAAAAAAAAAGAAAAAAAAGGGGGGGGGGGAGAAAAAAGAAAGAAATCTAGGATAAAATTTTGACCCTTCAAAGGAATTTAAAAAAAAACCCCACCAACACCTTATTGACTTCAGTGAGGGTAGGATATCACCTACTAACGACTCAGTTCTGTCAACACTCTAGGCTGTGCAGTCTATTCACTGGAAATGCTGTCATGAGTAAGAGAGGCCTCAGATAAAGAGCTTCATGCTACCTTCCTTCTTGAAATGCTTTTAAGCATCCGATTTGCTTAAATAGCCTACAGCAAGACTTCCAGATTATTCACACTGCCTACCACTAGACATGTACATACAGTGTTGTCTCAGAGAAACCATATTCTAATAGATATGGCTTCTAATTCTAATAGCGACACACTTTATTTTTAGGCTATAGGTCAAACCTCTCTTCGGTACACACAGACATCTGGTGTAGGTCAGACCTAGTAATTTCACTTAGCACATGCTAAATGGATAGCAGGCAGTTAACTGGTTTTTGTTCTGAGGCTATTCAGATGTTCTGACTTAAAGCCATCAGCCAAAATACTCACTTTCAATGAAAGTCAAGAAAAACATACTTGAAAAATATTTTACTCGTTCACTGCTCAATCCACAAAAAACTATAAAAGTATCAGAAGTGATTTTTTAATCACTTGTAAGCACTGAGTTGGTAAAACTAATGTCTCTCTTGCTACTTGACCGAGCACATCACAAGTAACAACCAAGACCGTTAACTTGTCTTAATGAAAGTTTCCAAGGATATAGGGACTGGCTGTGAACAACTGACCCAACAGCTTCTGCTGAAACGGGCGTGAGGACTGCACAGTTCACAAAGGTGTTCTCTGCCTCATGCCTCCTAAGTTTTATTGAACAAAATACAATTAAACAGACAATACACCATAAAACAGCAACAGAGGAGCGTTCACAACAGATTTTTCCATCTATCAAAATGGGGTGGAACCATTACCTCTTTAGAATGATTCTTAATCTTACCCACAAGCTCTGCACATTCGCTGTATATCGTATATGGGCAAGAGCATCCAAATCAAATGTTTATGTTACACTGCAAAATCTACTTGATATTTGGGTAGCAAAAGTGAACCAATTTTCATTGGATATGCAGCATCTGTAGAAATTAATTCTTTTTATTTAGGTTTGTAAAAATTATTTACAGAATCTAGTTCTGTATGTGTCAATTATATTTAATTTGAAACATTTTTAATCCATTGGGGGTTAGCTTAACCTCCTGACTAAACATCCATTTTTATAAGGATATAACTTTTTAATACAGAAGAATGTTTTGAGAATTATTTATTTAATGTTTTTCCTTTACTGGTGGATGCTAGAGTAGAATTTATTATATAATTAAAAAAAAAACTCAACAACCTAGCTTTAATATTTCTTTTAGTTTTACCTTTAAAATCCTGTGTTCTTATGTTGCCTTTCCAACCAGTCTTTATCCCCAAAACTCACACATAGGCTTGTTGTCTTAAGACCACTGAAAGTTCTTCTATTAATTAATTTTTCTAGTGACAAGCAAGCAAGAGTGATGAGTATGTTTCCACCTTTAGTACTCATTTTTCCCCTCTTTGGGAAGTAAGACCATGATCCCTGATATGGTCATTCTGTGAATCTATTCCCACTGTAAGTTAAAATCTTGTGTCCACTTAAAGATGACTAACACTGAGTGACCTACCTTGTTTTTCCCCAAAGGCTACAGTAGCCTTCCAGCTAACAAATCATACTAGTCACTCTGAATTTTCTACTCATTAAGTTTAACCTTTTAAGCCTTTTTTTTTAGCGGGTTGTATCACATTCCCATTTCCTCATTATCCTACCAATGCCTGCTGTTAAGTATGTGCCAAGTACTGCAGCACTCCACCTTTTTAAGGAAACAGGGTCTTTCACCTGAAATACCCAAGAAAGGCATTAACCATTTTTACTTCATCTTCTGTTTTGACACTCCGAAAGAATGCCTAAGTTTCCAAGTGCGGTCATACAGTAACTGTCTGGCAGGGACACACCACTTCATACCTCATAAGGAAAAAAGTAGTAACCATATTTTGAGGTATTCATAACCTAGGAACAGATCCAACAGTGGCAAAGAATTATGCTCACAAAAAAACAGGCAATGGGAAATTCTAAGCTATGCTGGCTCATCTTCATTCAAAGATTACACACCTGTAATATCCCAGAGTGGCTTACAGCTGCATGGGGCTCACTTGGAAAAGGTATCATATGATCCGGAAAAAAGCTCTGGAACAATAACAATTTGTATCAAAGTTCAAGAAAAATAAATATAAAACTTCCTATCCCTTTTGGATGCAAAATTAAAGTTCTCCATGCCCTGCAAGAAACTGCAGGTTCTCTGATCCAGGAATTCACATTTACCTTACTATCATTCCTCAATTTGTGGTATCTGATATATTATTTGCTGAAAACCTTAAAAACTTTGAGAAAACATCACCAGTTTCTGGAATCAAGAGGGTTTCATACACCACTACTTGGCTCTTAGTGCTGTTTTTCTAGTAGTAATTTCTATTGCTATTGACGTTTAAGTTGCCTGGGGGTTCAACGTGCTGCAAAGTAGGGGCAACATATGCCAACAGTGTTTTCTATTGCTTTCCTTACACTAGAAACCCAGCAAACCTTTTTTGGAAAAACTGCCAGTAATAGAGAATAAGTCCTCTCAGTTTTTATCTAACTATCCACTTTGTGTACGAATATCAGTTAGATCTGACAACATCAATATGGTATGGTTAAAAAGCCCACATTTAAAGTGTTGATTTCATTATCAAGGAAAGCTCAAGGGGTAATTTATGGATAGACCTGCAGCTGGGGAGTTCAGTACACTCATGCAAATATGAACCAGCCAAGAATTTGATCACTACTTATGAAGTAAAGGCACAGCTACAGGTTGGGCAGAGAAGAGATTCAGAGCAGCCCTGTGGAGAAGGACCTGGGGGTGCTGGTCGATGAGAAAATGAACATGAGCTGACTTCAGTGTGCACTCCCAGCCCAGAAAGCCAACCGTATCCTGGGCTGCATCAAAAGGAGCGTGACCAGCAGGGCAAAGGAGCTGATCCTGCCCCTCTACTCTGCTCTTGTGAGACCTCACCTGGAGCATTGTGTGCAGTTCTGGTGTCCTCAACATAAAAAGGACATGGAACTGTTGGAACAAGTCCAGAGGAGGGACAAGAGGGTGATCAGGGGACTGGAGCACCTCCCCTATGAAGATTGGCTGGGAAAGTTGGGGCTGTTCAGCCTGGAGAAGAGAAGGCTGCGTGGAGACCTCATAGCAGCCTTCCAGTATCTGAAGGGGGCCTATAGGGATGCTGGGGAGGGACTCTTCAGTAGGAATTGTAATGACAGGACAAGGGGTAACGGGTTCAAACTTAAACAGAGGAAGTTTAGACTGGATATAGGGAAGAAATTCCAGGTGAGGGCCTGGAATGGGTTGCCCAGGGAGGCTGTGAATGCTCCATCCCTGGCGGTGTTCAAGGCCAGGTTGGACGAAGCCTTGGGTGGAATGGTTTAGTGGGAGGTGTCCCTGCCCATGGTAGGGGGGTTGGAAGTTGATGATGTTAACGTCCTTTCCAACCCTAACTATTCTATGATTCTAAGTTTTCCCAAGGTCTGGACAAGTTTGAAGCTAATATTCCCTTGACCATCAAATGTCCAGTGACCTTCATTTTTAATAAAACTGAACTACTGGTAGGGTTGATTCATATCAACAGAGCATCCCTGCTACACCTGGGTTCACAGTACCCAGAAGAATGACTCAAGCAGAAACAGTAAACTCTCTGATCAACCACAGTTGCTTATGCTAGTCATACCTGCATGTCTGCCACACTCCACAGCTGGTTCCAAGCACTGGCTAACCAACACACTTCTTTGAAAGCTTCTCAACTAACCATTGACTGTCTCAAGCTTAGGATTTTTCACTGGTGCAATGACACCTCTAGATTGGGGAGTACATGATTTGCCCAGAGAAACACAGGCAGAGAAAGAAAAAGCCTCAGATCTCTTGGATCTTTTGTTACCTTAATATTTACCTTTTCATCTTTTTCACAGGTAGATAATTTGAGTTCCCTGCCACTGTTCACCTTTCAAGTCCTCATACATTTCTATTTCTCCCTTTGACATCTGAAACAAGCTGGCTTTACAAAAGACGGCATTACCAGTGACCCAAATACACCATGCATTTGAGCTACCAGAGGGTGAACTCCTCCAGCTGAGCCAGGACTGCTTCCACGGCCTTTGTCATCAGCCACAGCCTGAATTAGCAACATTAACCTTTGGCAATACCCTTGAATTAGGAGTTGTCTCTGCTCTCCTTCCATTCCTTACATACACTAACTCCGGCTTCACTTCCACTTGCTCCTAACAGGCTACAGCTGCTCACAGCCCTTTGTGTCAGCTGTCATGTAGCTGCAGCTGTGAGAAGCTGCCACAGGGCACCACTGGCCCATAACATCCAATTTTCACTTAAACAATAAAATCCATCTTTGCTACAGATGCCCCTCCTCACACTGCTTCATTTTATGTTTTGTTGTCACTCGATGGAAACTTCACTCAATCTCAATCACTTTATTTTGTTGCAGGTCTATGTGCAAACTTCAATAAAGTTAAGCCCATGCCTGCATGATGTTTAGAGCTGGGACTAATTAACAGCTGAGCTAGTGGAGAGGCAAAGATATGTTGCTTGGCCTCCCTCTGCTCAGCTTTGGGCCAAGGCAGGGGAGCAGGCCTGCTGTCCTGTCGCTGGTCACTCCACTAAGGTGGTCGTGTGTTCTCAGAAGCCCCAACAGAAGGTGGGGATGCTCAAAGGCTGGTAGTTGCGAAGCAGAGGAGGAGAGGTGGGCAGGCTGCCTTACCTTGCCTGGGCGGCAGGCTGCTGGCCCTCCCTTCGCTGTTTTGTCTCCTCCAAGGCTGCTTTTGGTTCCATCCTGTACATGGTAGGTCCTTTTCCGTAGACGTCCAGTTCCACCCTGTGGAAAGCAGCAGGACCTGGTGTCTGTAAGAGAGGCAGGGAGGTTGCTGGGTACACAAGTGTTCTGCTGACAGGAAGGGTACTCAACAAAACGATCACACACTCGCTGTACAACATGCACAGTGGATTAAACCAGCACACTAAAGCAAACAAGCACAGTAAAGGGAACTGGGTAGATATTTCTATACAGTAAGTAAGTACAGTAAAACAAATTGTGTACATGTTTATAAGTAAAGTACAGATGACAATTAGCAGTGCATCGAATCAATACTGCATAGAGAGACCAGAGACTTAGAAGAAAGACATCACCAGCCATCATCAAACCATCCTCCAGGCCCACACTTCAGCTGGGAAGCCCCATTGCAGCCATTGCTGGGAGACTCAGGTAATCAGGAAAGTTCCTACGAGGTCCATCCACACATAGGTGAGGCCTCGGAGTCAGCTACAAGAGGCTCCTGCTTTTGTACCCTTAGAAACA
Organism: Pezoporus flaviventris; assembly: GCF_033815535.1. Classification (NCBI taxonomy): domain Eukaryota; kingdom Metazoa; phylum Chordata; class Aves; order Psittaciformes; family Psittacidae; genus Pezoporus; species Pezoporus flaviventris. Next base: position 64,504 of record NW_026892865.1, on the reverse strand, counting down.
CAAGGGGCTTTAGGCCAGCTCTGCCACTGTTTACTCGTGGGCCCGTGCAGTTCCTCATCATCTCAGTGTTGTCACACTGACAGCATTGGCCAGGTGGCCCAGCGTGCCCAAGCAGGAAGCTCACGGAACAGCTGCACCCTCATGGTTTCCTGCCTCTTTCCGACAAACACTCACCATGAACATACACACGTGGACTCTGCCAAATACACTGTGAAAAACCCACACTGGGTTGTCTCTCAGTCAGGAGAGGGAATCAACTCTCAGCGAGGTTCCCATCCGTTACAGTCACAGCCAAATCCAAGCACAGGAGCGGTATGCACATAGAGATGGAGACGAAAATGGAGATAAGAAAAATAATGTAAAACAATATTTTCTTTTCACAAAATAATGAAAAACAACCAAAATTGTCTTCCTGATACAGACACTCAAGTTTTCTACTGCAATTGAAAATAATCTGAACAAAACAAAACTCTTGGAGCCAAGACTACCCATTTTCTAAGAGCCTTCTCAGCTTTCACAGTGGCACACACAGTCCTGACTTCCACAGGAGGAACTCAAAGGTACGCTTCTGTTGAACTGGACATTTGTGATGGAGGTTCTGTGGGAGTATGGGCCCTGAATACCCCATGAGGGAGGGCATCTCTGCTTTTATAACAGGGACACAGGGCTATGACTTCAGTTTTCCAGAGAAAAAGAATGTTGTGCTTTGATTTGATTAACCCAGCTGTGATTGATGCAAGAAGCCTCAGCGTCTGTATTTCAGGCAGCCTGCTTGCACAAGTCACACAGTGTTTATGGTGAAGATTTCACGTGCCACACGCCTGACAAATTACTTTGCCCTTTTAAGTAGAAAAAGAATGCATTTCACATGGTATCTGCAAACTGTGAACAGCCACTGCACTCACACAAAGCAGCAAGACCACTATCTGCAAGGAAAATGATTCATATCCCCATGAGGGTGCCCGAGCACAGTCACTGTATCTCACAAGCCAGATTCCACCAGAGCTGAGAATCATGAGTCTGCTCCTTGGGTAAGGAGCATTCCGGAGGGTAGATTTTGTCTAGTTAAGCCCACCAGCACTTTTGGATCACTGACTACTGCGGCGCTTGAGCCTTTTGGGCATCTCCCCACTGCCCCAGTCCTGCCAGCCCATCTGTGCCAAGCACTTACAATCAACTGAGGGAAGCAGAGTAATGAGGACGCATTTAATGAAATGCTCAGTACTACTAAGGCCATAAATGATAGAATCACAGAATACCTCCCTACTGAACACAAGTGCACGTGTCCTGTCTTTCACACAACTGCCTCCTGTGCTCTTCAACATGCCTTCCTCAGCTTACGTGGTTTACCTTTAATGCTTATTTCTATTCAAGGTGGTTTGAATCCTATTAACCCTTAAAGCTCTCACAATGCAATTAGAGAAACCCCAGCTGGATCAAACTATTTTTACAGAAGTCACCTGTTAGAAACATGCATGCCAGGAGGTAAATTGCTCTTTTGTTAGATTTCTTCTCAATTACCTTTATGCAGATGTTGGTTTGGGGCTGCACCTGTGGAGCTATTGGTGACTCCCATCCAATGCAAGTGGGTGTAGTCACTGGCAGCAGATGTCTGCATTCAAGACATGGTGCCACCTGAAGAACAAGCCACATCACATCATGTCATGAAGGCTATCAAGAGGTTTTCAGTGTTTTCCTGGTCAGAGTCTGCAGCAGCAAAGTCACTAGAAACACTGAAGCTGACAGCCACAGCTGCTGGTACGGATCCTTACAGATCAAAGGCTACTGAGAAAATAGGAAGACAACTGGAAAGAGTGACTTTACTGACAACTAAAACTAGGCCAGAAAGGTACTAAGTTAGTTCTCAGTAAAATTAAAAAGCCAGAGAGAAGATAGAGGCATCACTGTAAAAACTTGGTGCTCTTACATATATGCCCACACCTGGCACCATTTAAGGTTTGAGGCATGATGGATCTTCTGTAGCTATGACACAAGCAGTAGTTACTAACTGCACTACTTAGCACTGGAACAAGATGCATGCACAGGTCCTGAAGATGCGGTGGTTGTTGATGCAGCATGAAGAAGAACCTGAATTTGGTCATGTTTCCTGACACTGGTGAAGAAAACACAATTTACTTTTCCAGTCGTACCCCTACTAACATAACTGGCACTGGAAGGAATCTGTGGTTCATTTTGCCCATTATTTAAGAATTACATCCAGTGCTAAAGGTATGGAACAAAATCACAGAATCTCAGAATCCCAGTCTGGTTTGGGTTGGCTCCTTAATGAAATGTGCCCTCATAAAAATCATGAAATGCAAACAAAAGTCTCAAGGCTCAAAGTTTCACATGAACACATAAGGAAGGTTTTATAATTATAGAATATATATAATTATATAAAAATATACCTAATTAAAATTATCCATAATAATAATAGAAATGCTTATATATCTCTCTTACCATTATAAATCATACAGTCTAAGAGAAATGCTTTTCAGCCCTCTGGGCTCATGACACCTCAGACCATACGTGCACACGTGTGTGTGCGCGTGCTGCGGGGGCGGCAGTCGGGTCGGGGGGGCTGCAGCATCTGCAGAATGGCTTCCCTACATGTAAAACCTGCACTTGCTGGATATGTGACAGGGCTCACGTCCAGCCCCACAGTCTCACCGCATTGCTTGTTCCAATGAAGAGTGGCCATAGTGGAACATCAGCTGGTTTGACAGAGGCCCAGGAACAAGAGGCAAAGGCACCAGCAAGGGTCCGTGGACCCAGCGCAACTGCAAAGTTCACCAGCCAGAGAAAGACAAAGGCATCGGCTACCTGGAAGATGAAGAGGTACTCAGGTACGGGCTTTCTCCTCCATAAAAAGCAAAAGTACGCTGAGCACCTGCACACAGTTCAGTCACCTTGGTTGTGCTAAAAGCCTGTCCGGGAAGAGAAATCAACACCACAATGATAAGCACTGAATCCTGTGTTCACAGGCTCTGAAATTTAGCAGCTTCATACAAATCACATCATTCTGCTTGATGTCTCATTAGATCATTCAACACTGCACTCCAGTACTATGTAACCTGTTTGCATATATAAGGACTCATGTCCTATGCAGGTGTTTAACTTTAAACTATACGGTTGGCAAACAGGGCTGCTTACCACACGACTGAAACCTAGAGATATGGAATCTGAATGTCAGAAATATACTTTTAAGATACACAAACGCTTCCGTTTCATTAAAGAAAAGCTGCTCACATAAAAAGTAATAGTGAGGAAATAAGAACAACTGAAAACCAGAGGGTAAGTCAAAACCAGAGGCTTGTGCAAATCACCACAACCGACCTGAAATCAACTGAGCTGAGCCATTCTGTACAAGCTGCCACAGCTTCCCTTACCCATCTCACGGTATTAAAACAGGAGCAGTCTTTACATGAAATTACTCTTCCTCACTTCTGTTGTTCAATTCATGCGTTTGCTCAGTTTGGGCGTTAAATAAAACCAGTCAGTTCCTAATCCCTTTCTTTTTAGTGTTCGGGTATCAGGATGTTGGGGAATTGTCTGGGATGTACCTAACCACAGCAGTACATTGACATTTAAACACCTGAAAATAACCTTGATATAACATTTGATAAATAATTCTAGTTTTCAAGAAACACTTCAATTCAACCCCACACTCAAGTCAAAAGACAAGTATTTCTGGAGCTTCATAAAGGTCATCACTGTGCAAAAGCAGCCAAGCCTCTGCTTTGAAACCTGGCTGCTCTTTGGGCAAGTCTGAGGCACAGCTTTCAAATTCTTCCACTGCCTTTTGAGAACCACAAAACCAGAAATCCTCATGAATTCAGGAACACTTGTCCAAATAAACCTCTATTTCTGCATCTTCTTTTCTCACCCAGAAAATTAGGCTGGTTGATACTCACCTGCTCACAGGACACTGCACAAAGAAAATGCTTCATAGCTCTAAACTGCTTTGAACAAAGGAGTCTTAGCTGAACACCAAGCACTATTTTCAGATTTAACATGAGGAATCATTACTTAAGGTATGCACATTTTTTCACATTGCATTTAACAGCGATTAAGAAATACAATTAGGATAGCTCTCACAGCAGGGAAGTGTTTGTAACACCTCCCTCTGGGTCACAAGTCAGCTTTGCATACTTGCATGGTGTTGGATTAGCCATTACTTTATACACAGGTTCTCCTGATGTAGCCAGAAAACTGAATGAGGTTTTTGAAGGAGGAATCCCAGAGCTGTGGGCTTTGAGCAACTCAGGAGTCTGCAGGGGGTAACCACAAGCTCTAAAACACTTGTGCCGCTCACAGAAAAACGCTCTTGCTATGCAGAGATGGGTATGAAGGGCCACAGACAAGACTGAATACTTTCAGTACTTACAGAACTAAGGCAGACTTCATCCCAGAGCTGTATGCCATGGCCCTCTTTGCATGACAAAGAACAATTTGTTTGCAAAATGTGACTGTCCCCTTTCTGACACTTTACCAAAGCCTTGCCTTTCCAGGGACAGACAATGGCTGCTGTCAGGCAATTCAGAGGACTCCGGGCGCTCTGTGTTCTCTCACTCCTTCCCTACATTATTCTGTACAAAACACACGTGGAGCCCACCCAAGCTAACTAAGCGACCATTAACATCAGGTTCACAGAGCATACAGCCAAGGAAGGGCATAGTCACTCTTTGCTGAGGTTCCTTTTTTACCCCTTGAAGCCAGCCTTATGTAGTATAAAAGACCTTGTATGATCCTCTACCTCGGCATGGGTTTTAGTCCAGTTCTTTCTAATGACATTGAATTCACTATCCAGTTGGTACATCACACGCAAATGGCCACTGAGGAGGAGTGCACCTGTGCAGCAAGTGCCAAGTGACCAAATAGCCCTTTTAACACTGGTTTGGCTAAGGTGAAAGCAGAGACTTACCCGGTCTTGTAGACCATAAGACTGTTCCTCCAGAGAGGTACACAGATAGAAGGATACACAGCTGTCACAGCCTCATAGGAAATACAAACTGCAATGAGTATGAAGGTGACGATTGGCTAGAACAACACAGACATTATATAGCCAGCAGTCCTGTGAAAGAAACAAAACATGTCAGTAAGCTGCAGCAATTTAAGAAAGAAGCTTTTTTTTTCAGTCCTCTTCGAGCATCATCCTTTTGACTCTGAGCTACTCATTGATAGTGGCAGCATAATCTAGAGCTGGGATCTCAGAATACTGCAGGCTCTTTCTTCAGATGTCTTTACATCTTCACTTTGCCATTTCTACCACTCCGCTTTTATCAGCAGCACTACAGTCAACATTATCAATTTGCCATGTGCAAACCCTCATGTGCAATCAGGAGCTGAAGAGCAACACATCCATTTCTGTCTGAGTCTGGAAATGCAGAAGTCCAGTAGAGGTACACAGCAGAAACAGTCACTACGTACTAGCAGCGTGCAGCAGGTCACGATAGGCCCCTTGGTTTCCACAGACACCATGGATGGAGTAACGACTGTTAACTGTTTGCCCCTATGGATTTCAAGACAATTGCAGTAGTTTTGAAAGAGGAGTTAAAAGGTATTGAAAAATGCAATTTAATTTCCAGTCATTAGCAGCTTGGTTTGCACCTTCCCGAACACAGGGCATGGGCTGTTAGGTTTCCAGGAATTGCACACAGAGCTTCACCTCATGCATTACGCAGGAGAGTAAAACCATCACCCTCAAGTGACCTTTCCCTGCTGCTGAAAAACTACAGAATGTTAGCACTTCCCAGCAGGAAGTTTATGAACTTCCTGAAATCCTTCTACCTGTCAAGGTTGTGAACAAAAGTGCTGCAGAGCGTTAACAGTGTTCCTGTATTGTCATGAACAGGAACTGAAGAGGATAATTCAGTCCTGCCAAAATTAATTGCAATGCTTTGACTGCACAGTAGCGTAAGACAGGAAACAGGTACCTGGCTGAAGGCAGAACCTCAGCATTTCCCAATCCCATTACAAAAATCCTAAACCCTGACTCCTGAGAACCATAACACCAACAGAGAGGGCAGAAAACTACAAGCAAGTGCACAGATAAACTCAGAGCTAACTCCATGTGCTCTAAGAGCTCTACTTCCGAGGCCCTCAAGGCCTTAGCTTATTTGCAATTAAATCCAAGGGCGTGTTAAGTCCATTTCTCCTTTCTTATATTCCCATTAAAACAAACCCAAACCAAACTCAAACCACAGCTAAGAGTTGGCACTGGATAAACCAGGAACCACTGTGAATAAAGCCTATCCAGATTTCAGAAAACACAAAATGAAGAGGCCTCCCAGCTCTCACATCTTATATGACTTATGCATTTCCAGAAAAAAAGGTCTTTCCTAAATTAAAAGCCCCAGCCAAAACAACACCATTCCTCTACCACTAGTATATGTCTCTCTGGAGACAATCCAATGACAGAGCAAAGCTGGCAGCTGTAGCTCTTAGGCTCCTATTAACAGTGCCCCACACTGGGCACACGCCTCCTTGCACCCAGGATACATGGGGCCGCTAACAGTGTCTGTACTCTTAAGGCAGGGAGCTGGGAGATAAGAAATGTCTTACTGCAAATGAGAAAGCTCTTATAAGCACAATGCAATGGCGATCAGGATCCCATTCCTTAGGAAGATCAGCATCAGTATGATTATGACCTCAGCACCACAAAGTATTACCACTGGAAACACACAAAAGTTAGGTTTATGAAGAACCGAACCAATAGGCTGCCTCTGTAATTCCCCCCTCTCCCCGCCCCTTGTGTTTTGCACTATTGTTCATGAACTCCATAGAATTCCCTGCTGGAGCAGCTCTTTCCTTCTCACACTGCAGCTGCCAATCATCAACCCCATTTCATAGCTTTGGGGGGGGAAATTCTACATGCCCAGAGTTTGTCAGAATGGGCACGACCCTGCCAGTTCACCCCTAACAAATTCTGCTTTTCATAACAAGCATTTTGCACATTTATACTCTAATGCTGCTCATCTGTAGTATTTAGATACAAAAAATAAAAAGGAGATGAAGAGTCAACTTTGCCTGAAGAGTGCAGTTTTCTGATACATACTCCTTTAACATTTACATGTACTTAAATCAACAGGCTCGTCTGAGCGTTAGCTTGGCGTGAGCTCCTTTCCCCTCATTCCTGTCAAAAAAACCAAAGAGGCTTTGTGAAGCACTTCTGAAAACAAAGGGGCTTTGGTTTTTTTTTTGTCCAGTTTTGGTCAAATGATTTTCACCTTCCAGCTGTGATGCTGGAATCACACAAACTTGCTCTAAGGTTAGAGAGCTGAGAGCACCATGTCCCGAAACATTTCCTCTCTTAGTTGTGAGCAGTGTTTGATTCATAACCCAGATCTTGTGTAAAGAGTTGGCTTCTCTCTGATTTCTATTTGTGTCACTTCAAATCCTACTGCTGCAACAGGAAGCAAAAGAATTCTCTGGACTCCACCTCGAGAAGGCAGAGTCTTAAATGCCTGAAGCACACCTCCTCTCACCCTGAGACACATCCCTTAATTCTGGGTGCCTCAGAGGGTTAGACAACAATTAAACCAGCCCAGCGGTGGTGGAAGGTTACACACAGCAGGTCCTGTCTCCTCCAGCTGAAACCAAGAGTTCTGTGGAGGGAGAGGAAGACAAAGGGAAGGTATCCCTCAGCCGTGGAGTCTGGAGGTTTGAACAGGGACAGGGGAATTGGCTTCAGGTCCCACAGCTTTGACACAGCCTCAGAATCCAGACCCAGATAGTCAGAGATGATGTTCAGTTGCGATCCCGAGTACTGATAGCAGTACCCCTAGCCATCAGAACTGCACGTGGCAAGTGACCCCTGGGGTGCTCAGAGCCACAGACTTTCTTCAGAACAAAGGTTTTGTTACACACATTTCAGCACCTATTTTTGATATGGTTCTCCATGAAGGAATACATAGGCAGGTTGCTTTGCAGTTGGTCTCAGCCCAGTTCAGATCTCTTAAGTTAACGTAGCTTGTCCCCATTAGTGGTACCTCAATTCACTCATCTGAAAGTGACACTGACCTCTGGATAAACTGTACATTGGCTGCTAAGAATCAGGCAGGGGAGTTACACTGAAAGATGGAATAAAATCCTAATATTCTCTAGGACCAGCATGCTAAAAAGCTCTGCCTCAACAATATGCAAAGAAGCTCCTGAGCTCAATGATCCAACACAGTTACTTGAAGACACAAAGCACAGAAAGCAGACTAAAGGAGTAAACTACTGCTCTATTCATTTAGCTACCAACAGGGAGAAGCAGTGCTTTAGGCTATGTGCCATTCATCATCAGTTAGTGCCTTCGGGCCTGCTCATAGAGGAGTAACAGCAGCACAAATAGTATTTGACAGGTATTTGTTCTCTCTTGTGCCCCTCCTTGTCTTGTTCCAGTAGGATTGTTTTAAATACACTGCCCTTGTAAGAGAAAGCAGTGAAGCACTTCTGAAAACCAGAAGCGATGACATTTGTGATGGTTCATTACACAGCCTCAGGACAGCCTTCAAGAAAATGCAGTGACCTGAATGTAAACAGGTCTACCAAAGATGCACAGAGTTATTCATCTCATTTCTGGGGCCCTCCAGGAGGGGGCATAAACAGACTGAGAGACAAAAATGCCCCTCCTTATCTTTATCGGGACTTAGTTCTTGCCTTCCGCTTCCTCATTGTGAAGACTGAACACACGGGAAATAGAATGCTAGGAACTCAAGCCTTTTTCACTCTCATCACTAGTGCGACTGCATTCTGGCCCCTTACACAGTCGCTTTGCAGAAAAGGTAGATTTTTGTACTATACAAAGAAAGTGAATTCTGATTACTTCTACGAGCAACATATGTAGAGGAGGAGATTTAACAAGGCAGAAACTGTAGCAAGACAGCGACTGAATCTTCTGAACATCCCTTAACGGATACCAAGTTTAAAGGGCACTTACTAAATGCCAACCATGTTTGCCTCAGCTGCAGGTGCACTCTCAAGTCTGTCTGGAATCCAGTACCAGAAACAGTGAGCTCAGATCCAGGTATTCCTTTAAGATGGTCGTACTCCCAGCGACGATGCCGGATGCCTGTTAAAAATCAATCAATATCAAATGAGCGTTTTCGAAGAGTGCCAAGACAAGGTTGGGGTTATTTAAATCTTTGACAAGTGAAGCGTTTTGTCCTCAGCATGTCAGGGAAGCAAAACTAAACACGCGTTACTGCGAGACTAGCCAGCTATAACATCACATCTACAGATAAGAAAGATCAGTACAAGTGAAAGTGGACTAAGTACACTGGGGGTAAATAGTTCGGGTTACTACATCTGGGGCTAAGTATCAGCACAGCTGGATTCTTACTAAATTTTGCTGCCATTTAGGCCCTTCTCATTTAATTGAGTCTAAACCTAGGCACTAGTTCTCCCAACTACAGCATTTAACTGATGTAATCACTTGCTTTCCTTGCCCAAAATCATGCAATAAGGAAAAACAGCCTCAGAGGCTGGAGGATTACACCTACCATAACCTATAATTCCAGTCACGCCAAAGATGAAAATCCAGAAGAGAATCCCAGCTGTGAACCTCAATAACACAAGGAAGAGCAGACTCACAATCATTGCAACGAACAGCCCACTAGAAAGACAAGAAACAGAAACCCAGGGAGAACAAGTGTGAGCATCTTTCTTGCACGCCTCTTACTCCAAATGAGGGTCCCTTCGTCTCGTGTAGGAGAACGGTTTGCAAAAATGTATTTCAAAATCTTCCTTATGAAATATTTCCTCATGGCTCTCTGCTGTTAGAAACAGACAGATTATATATGATGATCTGGACACAGCCAGAATTGTCTGCGTACACCGAGTTCTCAGGGTGTCTGAATGGGACCAGCACACGTCTGGTTTGGTCATTTACACTGGCTGACCAACTCACTGCCTTTTCCAGGCCATGGCCTAGTCTACAGCACACAAACTTAAATGGGAGAAATACCTGTGTGTGGGGAGGTTACTGGTTTATGTCCTCCATTTAAAATCCCTGCTTGCACAGAAACAATATTAGGAAAGTAACATTTGAGGAGCTTTCCTAGAAAAAAAAGAATTCATTTTAGGAGGAAAACCAGTGATCCTTTCTACCCATCGGAGAAGAAAATGATCAGGGCATAGTGATGCATAAAAAGAACCTGTTCAGAGCCATCAGTGGGACCCCTAGGATGGACACCTCCAGTGTCTTTATCAAGTCTGTGCTAAGGAAACATTTGCTTTCATTTCACTCCCAGAAAGCAAGTCAGAAAGGAAAGAATGACTGCAAAAGGCCTTTACTCAGCGGGTTTCTTCTAAAGCAATGCAAATAAAGCAGTGTGAACAATGGTTCCATCCAACAAAGATCCAGCTTAGACGTTTCACAGAACATTTCATTTCTCGAGAACTTTGAGGTGTTACATCAGAATTTTGTGTTAGAACAGACTCAAAAGAAATGAAACCCTTTTCTTCCCTGTGGTCAGGAACTTCTCTTCTGAACGTTCCCAGTTTATTTAGCCAGTGACTAAAGATAACAAACGGGTCAGCCTGACCACAAACAATCAAAACCGGATGTTTTGGGCAAACTAAGCCAGACGGGCAGAGGGACAAGAAAAAGAACATCAGTTTATTTAGTTAAGCCTTTGTAAACTGGTCTTAAGTCCTAGCCCCTTAGAGGCTTCCCAGCATGATGCGTGCTCCCTTTCTGAATGGCTTGTTTGAAATTCAGAATGCATTCCTCAAAAAAAGCACTGTCATTTTGGAGTTCCTGACTCTCTTCTTCAAGGCAGTAAGATACCTTTATCTACGGTGAGCTTCAGATTTGCTCTAGTAACACCAAAACTGAATGAATACATGGTAACAACTGTCATTAATAGAGTGCTTCCCTTAAACTGAGCCTTGAAAGCAGCAGTTCTTTGGGAGTAGGATAAAAAGAACAGAGCAATTCCATATTAGATTTTTAATCCCACCTCCTTTCACCATCAGGCCTTCACTCTCATCACCCAAACTCTGGCACTTTCATATGCTTGCCCAGAAATCACTGGATGCATGCTGTCATTTGGTGAAAAGTGTGAGGAAAATTCTACCCAACTACTTTAAAAGTAACAACAATCCCTTAGAAAAGTATCCTATTTGAAATGGGGAAACTGGCTTCAGTATGGAGAAAGTCTCTTCAGAAAATGGTCAAGTCTCTCTCCAGCCCATCTGTTGAGCAGCATCTCCTTTGAGAGAATCTGCACCATGAGTCTGATTTCAATAACAGATCTAGAGGGAACGGCCATTTAGGCATATATACTCACAGATCTGCTGCAGCAAAATAGCTACTTCTTTTGTTTTGGTGCTGCATTTTTACTAATTGCTCCTTATTGAGTAAGAATTGCAAGATAAAGCTAACTCTGTTCAGTAGTTTTTGTTCTTTAAGTTGCTTTGCCTGCTGCACTGGATTTGTGTATTACAATGAATTTAACTACATATTGCTAGTATCAATTTGGAAATTGGGATGTGTTTTATAGAGATACTCACGACATTTAGCAACTGCAAATGGTTTGAAAGTCTCGGAATCAAGAATTTTTAGGTTTGGAATTACCAGGCAGATGGGTCCTGCAACAGAAGACAGCAGCACCTCTTGGCTTTCTGCCTGGTAGGATATTAAAAAGCTACTCCAGACCATACTGTATGCATGTATGCTGTGCTATCCTTACCTCACATACAGAACCATAACAACATTATGGCAAAGCTTAAAAGTAGGTTTGGTAACAAACACGTACGTGATCAATTCTTCAATTCCCTACACATTCCATAGTGAGTTTGGAAAAACATAAAATTACCCATTAGAATCTTACATTAAAATCCAGTACCAAGAAATAGCATAGTCTTCAAAACTTTTTACTCCAATTGATCTTGCATCCAGGATATTACTGATGCTGCTGAGAAAAGACAAGACTGCTAATAGCAGAGAAGCAGAAAACTGCTCAGTGAAGCAAAAGGAGGACTTCTTGGAGTTGTTTTCCTATCCTGAAAAGTGCTTGCCCATATTAACGTTTCCTAAGAAGAAATGAAGAATCATCTTGTCAAAGAACAAACAATGTAGTTGTAGATGCCAGAAGAAGGAAACTTCCTAAGGTGCGGGTGCTAGCACTGCTGGGAAGGTGCTAGAATGCGGCAGCCTCAGATCCAGAGGTAAGAAAAGGTACCCCTGTGCTCCAGACTGCCTGAGGATGGAGAGTAGCTGGTTGCTACCCAGCATTGGAGATGCTTGCTGTCCATCTGCAAGGGAGGTGCTGTCTGGCATCAGAGCCCAGGATGTTGCCCTTTGACCTTCAGACGTGTGCTAAAAACAGGAGCATGCTGATGAGGTGAGATGCAAAAGTACTAGGACAATCCACAGTACTAGGAAGGCTGCTGTAGGAAGGAAGAGCTGAGGCCATCACTGGCTGGCCCGAGTCCTGCTGCATGAAGACTTCAATTTGAACCTCCTTTAACTTTCCTTGCTATTAATTTTGGCTAGGAAAACCAAGTGGAATGTTTTCAAAACTGACAGTCATTCTGAGGAACACTAAAGCTTTTGGCTCCTTGCTCATTTCTGCATACCACAGTGCTGGTTTTCCCTACTGGAACTTTGCAAGTGCTCAGGCACAGAAACCATCTACCAGGAAGTCTCGTCCGGGTACCCTCAGCCATTTGATACAACAGATTCTGATCTTTGTTTTTCAATTCCTAAATTATTTCACAGTCTCAGAATCCAACACACAAGCACTTAAGAAAGGTAAAACCTACTTTGCAGCTCCCCTGAGGTCAGTTACATTTCTTGTTTTCCCTCTTCCGTCTTTGAAGGTAGTCTGATTTGCCACAGCCAGCACACCACTCTTCATGGAGAAGTCCAGGAAGCATCTCTTCAGAACTATTCAAAATACCAAAAGAAAGAAGGAATGGAAAGCAATAGAAAAAGCAATGGAAAAAAAGACAGAAACTATGGGTAAGACAGAGAGAGGAGGAGTTTATAAAAGAGAGAGACAAGGACAGACGTTCACATACTCATTTATGTTGCCCTGCTCTTTGCTGCACCAAATCCTAGGTTTCATTCCAAAGGGAAGAGTAGGTCAGTCCTCTTACACAGCTGTACGTCACCTTTATCTACTGGTTCTGCACTTTCCTTATCGGGTTCCAATAAGCACTGATGCCTGGGCTCAATATTCAGTCTGCAATATCTACTCCCCCACTTATTCTCAGGAAACACTTAACTAACCTGTCTCTTTTCTTCCCTCTGTGATCTTCACCTCTGGCTGTAGGCAAAAAGAAGGTAAGAACTTCTTTGCAAATGATTTTCTGTCTTTTGGGTCAGTACATCATTTTTCATACAGATTTTTAATTCTTTAGCGCTTCATCCATTATTTTCTCTTTTTGACAGCCTGGGCCTGCTTTACACAATCTCTATTTTAAAGCATGGAAAAAAATAACAGCACTTCCTTATTTGCATGAGCTTCTAGGTCAGTGACAGATACTCTTGAGCTCTGAGACCTCTGCCTGTCTACTCAAAAGCACCTGCTGACCACAGTGACACAACCAGCTTTTTGTCCCCTTAATTCCTCTGCTGCTCTCCATAGGCAGCACTATGTGCAGCACTGAAAAGCAAGCTGCCCGGTTAACTGGGCTCAAGCACCACCTGAACTTCAACAGCTGCCCAGAGGAGCTTTCCTGCAGTCGTGGCATTTCCTTCCTGCCAACAGGTTGGCTTGGGTTCGGTTGGGTGCTCACATGTTCTGGAAGGAAGAGTTTGCACCGTAAACCACTTCTTATCAGGAATGATTCAAGAGCAAGAAAGAGCTCAGCCTGACCCAATCACACTCCAAGTGTCCATGGATGGCTCCCTAGAAAAAATGATGATAAAGCTTCATACTTTCAAACTGTTTAAAACTGAATGGAGGCCACTGCCAGGTAAGAGCCAGCTCCTCGTGACCTTGCCACAGAACACTTTTCAGGCTGGAGTTGTGATTTCATGTGAACGCTTACAGTCTGCTAAGATGTGTGTAAGATACAGAACCACTCACAAGGCCTGCTTGGAATGATCATCAAAGGACAATCTTCATCACGTAGAGCTTGAGCAACAGACTGAAAAGGGGAAAACTGGGAATGCTGAATACACAGCAGAATTAACTACGTGGGTTTTGTTTCCCACCCACTCTGAGGAAATGCCCCAAACTGGACTCTGTAGCCTCCTCTCCAAACTTGACTGCTGGAGCTGCAAGACACATTCATGATGTGAGAATCCAGCCTCTCAATGGGATTTGGGAAAAGACTATTCTTTACTTTTCTAGTGACAAGAAAGAAAAGACCTCTTCACTTTGGATCGGCAGGTAAAGCAGCAATGACTGGGCAATCGCTCCTTGCCTCCCCCTTACTTTTCTCTTAAAGAAGAGTAAGAATTTAACACAACTAACACAGCTTTAGTGCAAGGCGGTTTAGAGATGGGAGAAATCACACAGTACATTTGAGTCCAAAATCAGTTCCACGAAAAACAGACTTCTTTGCCTAGCTAAATTACTGAGGAGCTCTACACAACAGGAGCCTTAAGAACTGCTTTGAGACACTCTGCTCCACTGCTGCAGGGTACTTAAGTACTAAAGGATACTTCTCACAGTACTGCAACCACATGGGTAGCTGCAGATACTCTTTAAGGAAACAGTAATCACTGAAAGAGTTAGGGATGGGATGTGCATACAAGACCTTCATCCCTGACCAAATCACTGCCAAAGCGCAGACTAAGAGGCATCTTTCCCTCCTGAGCAGCTATTTCCATGCAGAAGTGCTCTCTTGAGATCAACGGATTCACTTAATTCTCACAATTCAGGATTTAAAACCACTGGGAAACAGAGATAAGCAAAGCAAGCCGCTCGGCAGGTATCCCAGGAAGGTGTGCTTACAGCTGCCTGCTCCCAGACCTCTCAGTCTCCTCTCGACTGGCACTGCCTAAACACCAGAAATAAAACCCCAAGAGCTTCTCCTTCGGGTCTTTTCTGTTACTTGGTGCATGTTGAGAACAACTAAGAACCAGGCAGCAATGCTTTAGGACTACTCTTGCTCAAGGGTGGAGAAAAGAATTAATGATCCAAACTTGGGTAGCTAGAAGCTGTGCCATCTGTGATGCCATCTGTAAGCTGCGCTGATCCTTTACCAAAAAGATTCTCTGAATGATGAAAACAACTGCATTTACTGTGAGGGTGGGGAGGCCCTGGAACAGGTTGCCCAGAGAGGCTGTGGATGCTCCATCCCTGGCAGTGCTTAAGGCCAGGCTGGACGGAGTCTTGGACGACGACACGATCTAGCGTGTGGTGTCCCAGCCTGCGGCAGGTGAATTGGAAGTGGATGATCTTAAGGTCCTTTCCAACCCAAACCATTCTATGATTCTGTGAAAAGAAAATGGCAGGCTCCCTACGGGGAAAAATCACGCATGAGAGAGAAACACTGTTGGGTTTGCACATTTGGGATGAGGCTTTGCAATATTAAGGTTTTGTAATACTAAGACTTTGCAATTATGGGGCTGGGGCTAAGTTACTCAGGGAACGAAACATAGGGTTTGAAATACCGTGACTTAAACAGGCACACTCTGTGCTTAAAGACAACGGCATCTGTGGGCAACAGACACGCTCTGTGGTGCAAAAGAACGCTATCTTTGTACAGCCTATGAAGCTAAGCCGGTGCAAACCGCTGCTGTAGTTAAGCAGTAAGTTGGGGTACCATGTGCCTGCCAGAGAGTTATGAAATCAAACCCTAAAAGGAGAGAAAGAAAGAAGTAAGAGGAAGGGGTGTACGAAACTGAGTAAGGGGAGGTGTAACCAGAGGCGGGACAGTTAGCACGTAGATTGTACACGTCAGAGAGGCTGTAAACCTTGGAGTCCCCAACCAATGGGGTAACAAGGGAGGGAACTTGAGGATTGGAAAGGAAATACAAATCAAAGTTCTGCCTTTGCTGTGTGTGCCTGCTTGCCAGGACACCCGTTTGTGCACAGACGTTAAATAAATAGCTGCTTCACTGCTGTGTCTGACCGAGGCCTGCCTGAACCTAGAGACTGCTTCTCACCCTTCAACTTCTCAGACACCAAAACCCACGACCCATTCCCTCAGCAGGAGGCTCACCTGAGACTCCAACTCCTCGCCGCCTTCCTTTTTCTGGGACGCTGCTCTGGGAGGGGCACTTTCTCGCCTGACCTGCTGGAGGCTGCTGCTTCTCTTCTCCCTGCTCTTCACTGGCATCTTCCTCACTGCTTCTCTGGTCTTGTTTCTTCCCCTTTCTCTTCTTTACTCGTCTCTGCCAGGCATTCTCCTTCTCCTTCCTTGCTTGCCCCAGCAGCACCTCCCCCCCAGGGGGAAACAGCCCCCAGGGCCCCCCACAACAGCCCCGCTCCATCCCCAGGGCCGGAAAGCTGCGGGACCCCCACAGCTCCCAGCCCCCCATGCCCCGGCTTCGCAGCACCCCACACTCCCAGCCATCTCGCAGCCCCACTGCCCAGCGCTCGCACCCGCCCCCCGCATTCCCCCGCAGCGCCCGGCCCCACTGCCCAGAGCCTCGGGGGGCCGCAGACCCCCAGCCCCGCTCCCCGGGCTCTGCAGCGCCCCCCAGACCCGCGCCGCGCCCGCTCACCCTCACCTCCTCCCGCTCTGCCGCCGCCATTGCCGGCTGCAGCTCCGCCTCACGCCCTGGGCCCGCCTCCGCCGCAGCCAATCAGCGCACGGCTCCCCCGCGCGGGGCACGCTGGGACCTGTAGTCCGGCCTCCTGCACATGCGCACGGGGCAGTGGGCGGGGGGGGATGGCAGCGGGACCCCCGTGAGGGGCGGGGCCTTTCCTCATGGAGGAGCCGCCCCCCATGGGATCCCAGAGGCACCGGATGGGCTGGGGTGAAGGGACCTTAAAGCTCCCCCAGCTCCAAGCCCTGCCACGGGCAGGGACACCTTCCACATGGAAGGAGCAGCTTGCTCCGAGCCCCTGTGTCCAACCCGGCCTCCAACGCTGCCAGGGATGGGGCAGCCACAGCTCCTCTGGGCACCCTGCGCCAGCGCCTCAGCACCCTCACAGGGAAGAGCTTCCTGAGAGCTTGTGAAATACGAACTCACTCCTCTAAACGAGGTAACGAGGGTTTAGTGAGGGACAAAGGCAAGAAAGCAAAAGCGACAGCGCTCGGTGCCTGACCGCAGCCAGAGGCGCAAGGGATTAGCATTTGGTACAGGTTTATATACTTTCAGTATTACATCAGTTACACGCATATTCATAATTCCAGCATATAGGTGGGGGATATTATAACTAGCTTCAAGAATTTATTATCACAAGTCTCCTCCTCTTGGCGTCTGCGCACTGCTCTGTGGTGATTGTGAGCAGGGGGCCTGAGGATGAAGTAAACAGTCTTCCTCTTGTGAGCAGGGGTCTTCAAGATGAAGTAAGCAGTCTTCCTCACGGTGTACTTTTCACCTCTGGCACAGTTGGACCCCCCAGCAACCACACAACCAGCTATATCTGTAATTATTCTGATAACTAGCAAGGATTTAAAACAGCGTGTGAAAAACTAGGGACTATGGTATTGTTTATTAAGATTTATGCTAAGCCTGATGTAAAGATTAGACAACAAAAGAAAAGATAACCGTGGTCGCTTGTGCAGATTAAACCAGACACCGCTTGCGCAAGTTTTGAGGAAATATCTGCAAGATGTTCTAAAAAAAACTGGCAGACATATGGGTGGGGGCAACTATTGCTTTGCTTAAGTGCTTTACTTGCATAAGTTGACACCAAAATTACTTACAAACCGCAAGACGCTTACTAAGGGCTTTTGCAAAACAATTCTAAAAATTATTGCACAGCAAGTTGAAGACCATATATGGAAAAGGATATCTAAAGGTAACCGAGGAGGACTTCAAGCCTTCAGCCTCAAGGACCACCAGGAGGCAGAAAAAAGACCCCCTAACAACAACTGGGGCATGCGCAGAGTACTCCGTTGAAGATACGAATGCGGAACTGGAGGACTGATAAAAAGGGACTGTTAGAACTGTTCAGCACGGCAGTTGTCGGAGCACAGACTCCCCTGTCGCCCAGCGCTGTCTTTGCTCATATTCTACTTGCTATAATTAATAAAATTTCAATTGGATTATGATCCGTTGTGGTCCCAATTTATAACAATTCTTGGTGCCGTGACTCGGATAAGGAACGGTGGGCTTTGATCCTCCGGGAAGGCGCGCCCCGCGACAATTCGCGGCCCCGCGATCAACAGCCTACCTCAACCTTACCGACGAACCCAAAATTCTAGAATAGTGAGCAAAGGATAAAACCGGTAAAATCCCATAAAATTCTGTGCACAAGAGTCCGGACGAAGACGCAGGACGCGTAAGTATATTGCGAAATTTTTCGCGGGTTTGCCGTTCGGGCGGGATTGGGTTTCCTGGAATATAACAAATGAGAGGTTCGATATACTGAACCAAGCGAGTGTGGACCCTTAAGTACTGCGTTTTCCATCTCCCGCGAGGGACTGGGCCAGGAACAAGGGGAGTGACTGAGTGTGTGTTTGTGGATATTCCAGAAGATGGGGGCGAAGGGCAGCAAGCCTTCGGCTCCCATGGGAAGGGTACCTACTGTACCTAAGAATACCCCTCTGGCATATATCTTAGATAATTGGAGATATTTCCCTGAAACCCAAGGGAAAGATAAGCAGAAGATGATAGAATATTGTACTAAGATATGGGGAGGGAAGAAGATTTTTAAAAAATGTCTTTTGGCCAGTCTATGGGTCAGAAGAAGATTGGGTAAGACAGCAATTAAACCTCTGGGTTAATAGTAAAAAACCCCTTAACCCGGAGGAGAGTCAATATGCAGAAGTCTGGCTGGAAAAACCAGGAACTAGACTTTATCCATTGAATGAACTGAAAACTAAATCAAAGAAAAAGAAGGAAGAATTGGATGAAACCCTTCTGACCCCCCCTCCTTACATTCTCCCTCCTGCTCCCACAGCCCCTCCAGAGGTCCCCAGAGCGCCCACTCCCCCACCAGAGTCGGAACAGGGGTCTCCCCCTCCTCCGAGACGTGTAACTAGAAGTCAAACAGGGGCAGCTCAGATATATCCCCTAAGGGAAGTACCCATGGGGGGACCTCAACCTGCGATTGGGTACATTTCCATACCCCTAAATTCGACTGAATTACGAGACTTTAAAAGAACCGAGATGGGAAACTTAATTGAAGACCCACTCGGGGTAGCAGAAAGATTAGACCAATTTTTGGGACCAAATTTGTACACGTGGGACGAGATACAATCTATCCTCGGTCAATTATTTACTACCGAGGAAAGAGATATGATTAGACGAGCAGGAATGAGACTGTGGGATGCTTAACATGTCCAAGGACCCCAAGCAGACATTAAGTGGCCACTTCAAAGACCTAATTGGGATAATCAGGATCCGGTGCATAGAACTCATATGCAGGACCTGAGAACCATAGTAATTCAGGGAATTAGAGAAGCAGTACCCCGTGGCCAGAATATCAATAAAGCATTTAATGAAATGCAAAAGAAAGATGAAAGCCCTACTGAGTGGCTGGAACGACTGAGGAAAGCCCTTCAGTTATACTCTGGGATAAACCCAGATGACCCTTTAGGGCAGGCGCTCCTCAAGACTCAGTTTGTGGCAAAATCATGGGAAGATATCAGAAAGAAGATTGAAAAGTTAGAAGACTGGCAGAATAGGGGGTTGGATGAATTATTGAGGGAAGCTCAGAAAGTCTACGTAAGACGGGAAGAAGAGAGCAGCAAGCGACAAGTCAGAATGATGGTAGCAGCAGTCAGAGAGGATCGCAAAGGGCGGATTAATGAACACAGATCAGCTGGAATGAAACAAGGGAACGTAGTAGTAAAGAAGGAACAGAGATGTTGTTTTTACTGTGGAAAGAAGGGACATATAAAGAAGAATTGCAGAGAAAGGATCAGGGATGAGGAAATATTGAAAACAGAATAGGAGAGTCAGGGGCTCTATATCTTAGGGGACCGGAGTCATCATGAGCCCTTGATAAAGTTAAAAATAGGTCCCCATAAACAAGAGTTCACCTTTTTAGTAGACACTGGGGCTGAGAAATCAACTATTAAACAATTACCTGAGGGATGTAAAGTTTCCCCTGAAAAAGTACAGGTAATTGGGGCAAAAGGAGAACCCTTTAAAGTAAACAAAATCAAGAATGTGGTATTCGAAACTGAAAATAAATTTGGAATGGGTGAACTCTTGCTCGTCCCTGAAGCAGAATTTAATCTGTTAGGACGAGATTTAATTGTTGAATTGCAATTAGAAATTAAAGTAAAAAATAATGAACTAACAGTGTCTACTTATCCTTTGACCGTGGATGATCAAAAACAAATTAACCCCGATGTCTGGTACTCTCCGGATACAATAAGTAGACTGGAAATCCCACCAATTAAGATCCAGATTTCCGAACCCCACATACCTGTGAGGGTGAAACAATATCCCATCTCCCTAGAAGGACGGAGAGGATTAAAACCAGAAATCGATCGATTGTTGGCAAAAGGAGTCTTAGAGCCTTGTATGTCACCCTTTAATACTCCCATTCTGCCTGTAAAGAAACCAAATGGGAAGTATCGGCTCGTACATGATTTAAGAGAAATAAACAAAAGAACTATTACCCGGTTCCCTGTAGTAGCAAACCCATACACATTGTTAAGTAAACTAGGACCCCATAATTCCTGGTATAGTGTAATTGATTTGAAGGATGCTTTTTGGGCCTGTCCACTGGCAGAGGAATGTCGTGATTATTTTGCTTTTGAATGGGAGGACATAGAGACAGGCCGTAGACAACAACTGAGATGGACCGTGCTTCCCCAAGGGTTTACGGAGTCCCCTAATTTGTTTGGACAAGCCCTGGAAGAGCTCTTAAAAGAATACCAGGTCCAAACGGGAAACGTGTTGTTACAATATGTAGATGATCTACTCATAGCAGGGAATAATAAGGAGGATGTAAGAAAAGAAAGCATTCGACTCCTAAACTTTCTTGCACAAAAAGGACTACAGGTATCACAGGAAAAGTTACAATTTGTGGAGGAAAAGGTGAAGTATTTGGGACATTATTTGTTTAATGGCAAGAAGATATTGGATCCAGAACGCATTAAAGGAATTCTGGAATTACCTATGCCTGTCACTAAGAGGCAAATTAGGCAGGCATTAGGGCTATTTGGGTATTGTAGGCAGTGGATAGAGAACTACAGCTTTAAAGTTAAATTCTTATATGAACAACTGTCTAAAGACAAACTACCCAAATGGACCCCACAAGATCAGGAGCAGTTTGCCAATCTCAAAAGGGAACTAAGCCAAGCACCGGTTTTAAGCTTACCAGATTTAAAGCGGCCATTCCATTTATTTGTTAACATACATGAAGGTACGGCATTCGGAGTATTAACTCAGGAATGGGCCGGACAAAAGAAACCGGTGGCATATCTATCAAAGCTGTTGGATCCTGTGAGCAGGGGTTGGCCGAGTTGTTTACAAATCATTGTGGCTGCTGCCTTATTACTTGAGGAAACGAATCGCATTACCTTTAATGGAGAAGTAGTTTTATATGCACCTCATAACATCAGGGGAGTGTTACAACAAAAAGCAGAAAAATGGCTTACAGATAGTCGATTATTAAAGTATGAGGGAATACTTGTAGAATCCCCTAAATTATCTTTAAAAACTATTGGGGCAGTTAACCCCGCTGAATTTTTGTACCCAGGAGAAGGTAATGAACTATTGCACAATTGCTTTCAAACAATTGAACAGCAGACACGTATTAGACCAGACTTAGAGGAAGAAGAACTACGATGTGGAGAGATACTATTTATAGACGGGTCATCACGAATCGTGGAAGGTAAACAATTGTCCGGATATGCCATAATTAAGTTGGAAAAAGGAGAATTTAAGACAATAGAATCAGGTCCCCTGAGTGCCAGCTGGTCGGCTCAAGCCTGCGAGTTGTATGCATTGTGGAAAGCACTGGTATCACTGAAAGGAAAAGATGGAACTATATATACAGACTCACGCTATGCATTTGGAGTAGTACACACTTTTGGAAAAATATGGGAGGAGAGAGGATTTGTTAACTCACAGGGAAAAGAACTAATACATCCGGAATTAATTCGGCGAGTTCTGGGGGCATTGAAAATGCCAAATAAAATAGCAGTTGTACATATAAAGGGACATCAAAGAGGTACAAGTTATCAAGTTAGGGGAAATAATGTAGCTGATACAGAAGCAAAACGAGTAGCAGGTAATTATAGTACAATTCTGACTATGCAACAAACCACTGTTAATAAAAATTTGAGTTTTGAGTTTGCAGAAAAGGAAAAACTAAAACAAATGGGAGCTAAGGAACAAGATGGGAAGTACATATTGCCAGATGGGAGAGAAGTTTTGCCGAAGGGCATAGCATTTGAAATATTTTCGAAAATACACAGTAAAACACACTGGGGAACCCAGGCGTTAGTTGATCATTTCAATCAACAGTTTGCCTGTATAGGCGTATATAACATAGCGAAAACAGTCACAGCAGCCTGCGAGACCTGTCAAAAGGTTAATCGAAACAATATAAGACAGAAACCTCTTGGAGGACGTTCCCCAGCATACAGACCTTTCTCACACATACAAGTAGATTTTACTGAACTACCCAAGATAGGGCGTCACAAATATTTATTGGTAATGGTAGATCATTTAACACATTATGTCGAGGCTTTTCCTACCTCCAAGGCAACTGCTAACCAAGTTACTAAAGTGTTACTTGAAAACATTATACCTCGATATGGAATACCTGAAGTAATTGACTCAGACAGAGGAACACATTTTGTGTCAAAAATTGTTAGAGATCTAACAGAAAGCTTAGGTATTAAGTGGGAATACCATACACCATGGCATCCACAGAGTTCGGGAAAAGTTGAAAGGATGAATGGGGAAATCAAAACTATCCTAACTAAATTAATGATAGAAACCAAATTATCATGGATTAAGTGCCTACCCATGGCTCTATTGATTCTCAGAACTAGACCCCGAGCAGATGTGGGAATATCAGCATTTGAAATGGTGTATGGAATGCCCTATAGAATTGAAAGCCCACAGACAAATATTTTAATTCGAGACCGTGCGATTAATGACTATATTTTACAATTAGCAGAACATCGTAACAAGCTTTGGGAACGGGGACTGATTGTACAACGACCGCCGTTGGACTTAAAAATTCACAATCTTAAACCTGGAGATTGGGTATTGGTTAAAACGTGGAAAGAAGAAACCCTAAAACCTAACTGGGAGGGACCCTATCTTGTTTTACTTACAACAGAAACAGCTGTCCGGACTGCTGAGCGCGGATGGACTCATGCCAGTCGCATTAAAGGCCCAGTGACGAAACCCCACTGGAAAGTAATCAGTGCACCAGGTGATACCAAGATAATATTAAGGAGATAAAGTTATGATAGAGACTTGGTTTGATTATTTTAAAGCTTTACCCTTTGGAGTTAAGTGTGTGATTTGTTTTGCAATTGCTTTTATAATGTCTTTAATAGTGTATTACCTGTGGAAACATACCAAGTGCGGTCGTAAAAATTGTTAAATACCCATGCAACCTGATATAGACTATAGAGACCCCACGGGAATAAGGAACAATTATATACAAAACCTACGATTAAGGTGTAGCAACCCACAGTGTGATTGTTATCCATTTGTATGTTTTAAATGCAAGGTATGCCAGGACAAATGGTGGGTGCACTGTTATGAGGGGTACCCTCCGAACGGAGTCTGTGAACAATGCTATAAATTTGAAAGATGGTTAACCGATTGGAAATTAAAACAATTTGAACAAGGACGAGAAATTGTAAAAGGATCCCCCCCAATGGTGGGATATTTTTGCTAAGGGAATACACCCCCAATATTATTGTTACCACTCAAATCAACCAGTCCCTTTTGTGATTGAAATCGTGGCTGTCCAGTGCCGGAGGGAAGTACTAACCGTGTCTTGCTTGGCCCCATTAATTAAGGCTGTAAAGTGGGAAGCCTATGTAAGCAGGCAAAAAGCCCGAAACAGCTATTCTCCTGAAGAATTCCCTTGCTGCCGAGAAGATGGTACACCCCGTGGCTCGAAGCAACCGAGTCGACGGGCGAGGCAGAAGAGAAACAAACCGTGGAGAAAAGAGCCAGAAAAATGGGATGCAGAAGCAGCCATGGCCGAACTTCCCCAGGACTGGTAAGAATATATTTAAATTGGCAAAATTGACAAACACCCTTTTTCCTGGTATACCATTAGTCTTGATATTGATAATAACCCAGGCAAAAGGGGAAAACCCACATGAACCATTTAAGTGGGAACTAGTATCTTGGGAAGGAACGAGAACAATAGCCACTTTTAGCGACCCAGGGCCACCTGAATTCATAGTGGAACTTTGTGAATTAATACCAATACCTTGTGAAAAGGGGCCTCCATTTTATATATGCCCGGCCTCTGGACCAACTTACTGTAATTATCCCGGACATTACTATTGTGGGTATTGGGGATGTGAGACAATAGCCTCAGGCTGGTCAGTAAATACTCCTGATAAATATCTAAAAGCAACCTGGACTCCTAACGGATGTGTACCTGAAGGCATAGGTGTAGATCTTACAGGTCTACGTGACGAATATGTATCTTCACGTGACAGGGAAATCTGTACCTACATCAAATTTCAAGTATTAAATCCCCAAGATGACAAGTGGTTAATAGGACGAACATGGGGAATACGTATCCATGCAGGAATTCCCAAAGACAGGGGAGGGCACTTTCTCATAAGAAAAGTTAAAATACCACATGATCCACTCCCTGTTGGGCCGAATAAAGTATTGAATCCACCCACTTTTCCTAAGGAAAAGTTTGTCTCCACAAGTGTTAACTCCCTATCAGTAACAGACGCGGTGACTGAGTCTTCTGTAGTTAGGGATTCAGGAAAGTCAAAATTCAAAGACCCTTTATGGGATTTAATGCAAGCCTCTTATCGTGCCCTTAATGAAAGCAAACCAGATCTAACTAAGGAATGCTGGTTATGTTACAATGTTGGACCACCATATTTTGAGGCAATTGGGAAAGTAGGGAAGATTCAATGGTCTAGTGGTTCAAACCCACAAGAATGCCCATGGGATGACCAGAGAAACCATACGCAAGGCATTACTATTCAATTAGTAACAGGCCAAGGAAAATGTATAGGTACAGTGCCCAAAAAGTATCAGCCTTTGTGCAACCAAACAGTCACTATAGAAAAACACACTATAGAGAAACACAAGAATAAAAATGACAAATGGGCTATCCCGACACCAGGAGCTAAATGGGTTTGTTCAGACATCGGAGTAACGCCTTGCCTATCCCTAAAGGTGTTTGATAAATCTCAGTTTTGCGTACAGGTGATTATTGTTCCTCGTCTGATCTATCACACCTCTGAGGAGGTGTTACACCATTTTGAAGGAGACCTGAATAGACAAAAACGAGAGCCAATTACAGTGGTAACCTTAGCTACACTGCTGATAGCGGGCGGAGTTGGAGCAGGCACAGGCATAGCCTCCCTAGTAAAAGGTAAGGAATTACAAAGTTTACAGATGGCTGTAGATGAGGATTTAGCAAAAATAGAACAATCTATCCAAAATTTAGCCACTTCAGTAAAGTCTTTATCAGAAGTAGTACTGCAAAATAGAAGAGGATTAGATCTGTTGTTCTTAAAGGAGGGAGGGTTATGTGTAGCTCTCAATGAAGAATGTTGTTCTTTTGCTGACCATACGGGAGTAGTCCAGGACACCATGTCTGAACTCCGGAAAAGGTTAGATCAACGTAAAAAAGATCGTGAGACGGGCAGGTCATGGTATGAGAACTGGTTTAATGTTTCACCCTGGCTAACCACTTTGTTATCTACTTTAGCAGGACCGCTTATTATGCTAATCTTAGGACTTGTATTTGGACCTTGTATATTGCGTTATATTTTACATTTTATTAAGGAAAGGCTTGACATAGCCAAATTGCTTATTCTAACTACAAAATTCGAAACAAAGTATAAGAAGGTATCTATCAATGAAGAGGAAGAATACTGTGAATGTACTATACCACGAAAGTGCTATGAATGTAACTGCGAGGTATTACCTTGTGAATGTTATGATAAGTGTTGGGAGTGTGGGAACAAATTAGCTTACAGTACTGAGAATGAAAATGAAAGTAACATCTAATAAACAATAATAGGATAAAAAGAAAAAGGGGGGATTGTGAAAAACTAGGGACTATGGTATTGTTTATTAAGATTTATGCTAAGCCTGATGTAAAGATTAGACAACAAAAGAAAAGATAACCGTGGTCGCTTGTGCAGATTAAACCAGACACCGCTTGCGCAAGTTTTGAGGAAATATCTGCAAGTTTTGAGGAAATATCTGCAAGATGTTCTAAAAAAAAACTGGCAGACATATGGGTGGGGGCAACTATTGCTTTGCTTAAGTGCTTTACTTGCATAAGTTGACACCAAAATTACTTACAAACCGCAGGACGCTTACTAAGGGCTTTTGCAAAACAATTCTAAAAATTATTGCACAGCAAGTTGAAGACCATATATGGAAAAGGATATCTAAAGGTAACCGAGGAGGACTTCAAGCCTTCAGCCTCAAGCAACTGGGGCATGCGCAGAGTACTCCGTTGAAGATACGAATGCGGAACTGGAGGACTGATAAAAAGGGACTGTTAGAACTGTTCAGTACGGCAGTTGTCGGAGCGCAGACTCCCCTGTCGTCCAGCGCTGTCTTTGCTCATATTCTACTTGCTATAATTAATAAAATTCAATTGGATTATGACCCGTTGTGGTCCCAATTTATAACACTATGGGATCTGCATCCAGATCCGGATGCTCCACACATGGACACGGATCCAGGTCTGGATCTGGTTGTAGGGGGGAGCGCGGACACGGAATTCCATGGGGCTGGAAGAGCAGAACTGGGCTCCAGGAGGGGGGGCTCTGGGGTGGGGGGGAGAGACACCATTGCCCACCATTGTCTCCATTGACCCTATTGGCCCCCATTACCCCCTCTGCCCTCCCCATTACCCCCATTGCCCATTACCCCCAATGCCCCCATTACCCCCATTGCCCCCCATTGCCCATGTTACCCCATTGCCCCCCCATTACCCCCCATTACCCATTACCCCCATTGCCACCCGTTACCCCCATTCCCAACCCACTTCAGCTGCTCCGCACTGGATCCAAAGATGGGGCTGGGGATGCCCCGGTCCCGCCGCGCATCCGGTTGCGGCTCCCATTGAGGCTCCAGGGGCCGCCGGTTCGAGCCCCGAGCTCCCGGGTTCGGATCCCGAGCTCCCGGGTTCAGGTCCCGGTGCCCCCGGAGCAGCGGCGAGAGCCGGGGGGGGAAGCCCCGGTGCCCCCCCCCACGGAGCAGCGCCCCCAGCACCGAGCGGCGCCGCTCCCGTAGCAGCACCGGGGCCCGGTGCAACAGCGCCCCCAACCGGGCGGCCAGGACCCGCGCTATGGGGTGTTGGGGGGCGGGCATTGGGACCCCCAAGTTATGGGGCTCCCCTTTGTGCTCCCCAAGTTATGGGGCGGGGTCTGGGGGTCCCGGTTTGTGCCCTCCCCCAAGTTATGGGGCACCCCTTTTGTGGCCCCCAAGGTATGGGGCAGGCTCTGGAAGTCCCCTATGGAGCCTCCCAAGTTATGGGGCACCCCCTCTGTGCCCCCCTCAAAGTTATGGGGCACCCCTATAGTGCGGGGGGTGCCGAGGCTCCGCCCCACGTGACCCGAGGTGACCTGGAGGGCGAAGAGCCCGCGGGGGTGGGGCAGGAGGCGGTGCTGGGTGATGACCACGTGACGCGGAGGGGGGGGAGGGGGCTGCGGGGGGGGCGCGCAGGGGCCAGGATCGGGCCCGGGCCCCGCCCCCTCCCCCCATCCCCCCCGCGCCCGCCCCAGTTTGGTCCCGTCCGGTTCCCGCCAATTTCGCCCATCATGGCGGAGCTGGAGCTCCCCTCCGATCCCGACCTGCGCAGGTTGGAGCCCGCGGGACCCCCCAGTGGGGGCTTTTGGGGTCCTGGGGGGGTTGGGGTGCTCCTGACCCCCTCTCTTTGTCTCCCCCCCACCTCCAGGCTGTGCACGGGGCCCTGTGCCCCCATCCGGGAGTACATCATGGGCCACGTGCGGCACCCGCGGTGAGGGGGGCACCCCAACATCTGGGGGGGAGGAACTGCAACATCTGGAGGGACCCCAAACCTCGGATCGGTCCCTAAAATACATGGCGGGGGGGGGGGTGTTCCTATAGGAATGTGAAGATCAAAGGGAACCTGCTGTGGTATCCGCTGAACCCCAAAGTGGGGGGGGGACACCCAAGCTCATTGGGGAGCCTCCAAAAGCCCTCAGGACCCCCCCAAACGCCTTTGCCTGTTAGGAGCCCCCCAAAATTGCATTGGGATCCCAACAGCCCCCCAGCACCCCCCAGTTCCCCCTTGTGACCCCCTCCAACCCCTTTTCTTCTCCCAGATCCATGCACAGGAGCCCAAATTCCTTTAGGACCCCTCCAAATCCCATTGGGATCCCCAGGAACCCCCAGTTCCCTCCCATGATCCTCCCCAATACCCCCCCAACCCTTCCTTTAACCCCCCCCAGGTTTCCTCCTTAACTCGGGGCTCAGGTACCAGCACCTCAAGGAGATTCAGGTTTGGGGGGCGGGGTGGGGAGCGTTAGAGGGTTTTGGGGGGGCTCTGTGGGGTTTTGGGGGATCCCACAGGGACCAAAACACACCTCTGCACCCCAAAACCATCCCCCCTGCATCTGAAAACACCCCCTCTGCACTCCAAAACCATCCCCGCTGCACCTCAAAACAACCCCCTGCATCTCAAAACGCCACCCCCGCACCCCAAAACCATGCCCCCTGCACACCAAAACACAACCCCTGCACCCTAAAACCACCCCCATGCATCCCAGAAGCCCCACGGCACCCCAAAACCTCCCCCCTGCACCCCAAAACACCCCCCTGCACCCCAAAAGCACCCACTGTGCACCCCAAATCTACCCCCACTGCACCCCAAAACAACCCCCTGCACCCCAAAACCATCCTATGGATTCCCCCATGCACCCAAAACCCTCTCAAGGACCCCCCCCGAATGCATCCTGCAGCCTGGTTTCCCCCCTTGCACCCCAAAACTGCCCTGGGCCCTCCCCCATGATCTTTTCCTCCCCACTCCTGAACCCCAGAACCCTTTAGGGACCCCCTCTATACTTTAAACCCCCCTGGGTTTCCTTCTGAAGTGGGGGCTGGGCTCATAGGGGTCCTTAAAGCCCCCCTCCACTCTCCCTAAACCCAGTACTGACACCTTTTGGGGTGCCCCCCCCCCCAGCCTTCATGGTCCCTGCAGCCCTTTTGGGATCCCCAAAATGGGATCTGGACCCCTTTGGGCCCCCCAGACTCCCCTCAACGTTTGGCTTTGGGGCCTCCCTTGCCACCAGGTTGATGCTGGAGGCCACGGGGCTCTCAGGGGCTCGGGGGGCCCAGATCCAGCAGGGCCCAGAGCTACGGGGCAGCCCCATGGACTCCCCAGAAACTGCCCTGGGGCCACTGAGGAGGCAGCTGCAGGAGGGGAAGCAGCGGCTGGTGGGTGCCAACGGGGGAATGTGGGGATTTGGGGGGGTCCTGATGGGCTTGGGGGGGTCTGGGAACTGGAATTTGATGGTTAGGGGGGGGGGTTGGGGTCCCTAAAGGGCCCCAGCGCCGCTTTTTGGGAGGGATGAGGGATATGTGGGGGTCCTGGAGGGGGATTTTGGGTCTATAGGGGATGACATGGGGGAGTTTGGGGCTTTAGGGGGAATTTTGGGGGTGCTGGGAGGGGGATCTGGGGGTTATGGATGGGTTTGGTGTTAAGGGAGAGGCTTGTGGGGAAATATGGGGCGATATTTAAGGTGTTTGGGGGTCTTGGGGGGTATTTGGGTCCCTCCCATGGCTTTGGGGTCCCTCATTTCCTTGTGTCCCCCCCTCCATCCCTTCCAGTCCCGTCGCTGGATCCAGCTCCGGGCTCTGGCCGCATCCAATGGGAAGCTCCAGGCGCAGCTGCGCCCCCTGCAGGCCCAGGTGAGCAAAGACGGGGAGATAGAGGGAGGGGCTGGGGGGGCGTGGCCTCACCCCTTTGGCCACGCCCCTTTCAGGCCCTAGGGGGAAGGGCGGGGGCTGCTGGAAGCGCTGAGCATGCTGGACTAAAAGGACACAAATTAAGTAGGCCCCACATTAATAACATGTAAATAAGGAAGTAACGTGTAAATAAGGTCAGCCCTACATGAAGTGCGTGTGGATAAAGCAGGTCCTACGCTAATTGCATGTAAATAAGGGGGGGGTAACGATGGTGGGATGAGAAATGGGGAGGGATGGAGGGAGAGGGGGAGAAATGGCAGGAATGTGGGGAATGGGGGTGGGAAAAAGGGGGAGGGGGAATGGGGGGCATAAGGGGGGGAGGGAAGAAAATGGGTATGCGGTGGGGGAGGGGAAGAGGGGACAAATGAGGGGGAGGGGCGAGGAAAGGCCCCATATTCAGCCCCATGGGCCGTAGCCTGGCAACGCGCAGGAAGCGGTAGGCGGAGACCCCGTTGCTAGGCAACAGCGGCAACAAACCCGGAAGTGCGGAGAGCATCGCGGAACGGGGATGGGGAAAGGCAGAAACACGTGGGGGAGAGGGGGCCTCGATTTCCTGTGAAATCTTTATTTATTGGTTAAGTTTCCTTTTTATACATTCTTAAGGTGACCCCTCCCCTCTCCCCTCCCCCCCCCCCCCACGCTATTTACATCGGTGTCAATAAGGCTTCGGATAGACCCCCCCCCATCCCCCTCTTTATCCTCCCCTCTCCCATCCGGGGTATAAAGAGGGGGGGAGGTGCCACCCCCCAACACCCCCGGGTGGGGGATGGGAGGTTGTGTCCATTGGGTACCCTCCCCCACCCCCCTGGTTTTGGGGTGCTGGGGGGGAGGTGAGGCCCATCGCCCCCCTCCCCCACAGACAGCTCATCAACAGGCACTTAATGATCCCCCCCCACCTTCCCCACCCCCGTTTTTGGTTACATGAAGCCCCGAGGGAGGGGAGGGCTCTCCTCTGCACCGGTTACTGCAGGGCTCTCCCTCCTTAAAGAGCCCACGCTCACCGTGGGGGCCCCGTCACAATGGGCAAATCCACAGCGACCGCCACGGCTTTGGGATGGCGGCGGCATCGTGCCCATGGCCACTGGGCACCCAGGGGTGCTCCGGGAGTGGCTGCGGGGGGACCAGCCTCTGCCCAGCCGGCTCGGGGAGGTCCCTCACGGGCTGCTCTTCCTCAGTGCCTTTGGTCCGGAGGTGGAGCATGCGAGGGGTCACAGCTCAACGTGGGCCATGGAACAGGGTGTCACGGCCACCTACGAGGAGTGGAGAGGGACCGACGTTGGCACAGCAGAGAATCATGGAATCCCAGAGTGGGCTGGAAGGGACCTTAAAGCTCACCCAGCTCCAACCCCCAGAGGCACGGGCAGGGACACCTTCCACTAGAGCAGCTTGCTCCACGGCCCTGTGTCTCTGTGCACTCCCAGGGCATCCTGGGGATACCCCTAGAGAATCCCAGAGAATGCCTGCAGCACCTCCAGAGCACCCCATGGACCCAGTCAGAGCTCCTGCGTCACAATGACCTTGGGGACATGGAGACCACAGGGGTGGCTGATTCTGGAACTCCCCGTGTTCAGGTGTGTGAGGTCACAGAACCCCACGGAACCCTCCAGCAGAGGCACCGGGAGACGACAGCTGCCCCACGGAACACAAGCTACCGGTGGAGGAGGCAAGAGCAGCTCCTCTGGTGGTTCCCGTCTTGGTGTCTCGGAGCCGGTGCCGCCTGTGGACACAGGAGCGTGGAAGGAGGTGGGTGGCGATGGCGATCTTGGGGTGCTGTAGGAGTTGCCAGAACACCTCAAGAGACTTCCCCAGAGTGGCTGCTTTGGACTCGGTGTGTGAGTTGGGCTGGCTGAGCCGGCAGCGGAGCGCTGCGGCTGCCGAGGGATGATCCTGGGATCTGCCCTCATTTCTTGTGGGGAGAGCAAGGGCCTGTGGGGATGGGCCAAGGGGGAACGATTTTAACGTGACAGAGAGGGGAGATTGAGATGAGATCTTAGAAGTTGTTCCCTGTGAGGGTGGTGGGACAGTGGCACAGGGTGCCCAGAGAAGCTGTGGCTGCCCCATGGCTGGCAGTGTTCAAGACAGAGCTGAAAATGCCCTGACTCTTTCCTTGGTACATGATTGAGTTGCAGGTTTTATTCCATTTTTGGCTAAATCTGAACTATTTATGGAAGTTTCTAGCCTGGTTTAAGCTTTTCTTACCTATTTCTGAACTGGCTTGAGCTATATCTAACCCTTTTTTTTTGCACAATACTGACTCTTTTTAAGCTATTTTGGTCATTCCGAAACCACTTCTGTCAGGTTGTTACCAATTTCTTTCTATTTGTAACCTGGTTTTGCCCTTTCCTGACTTGGTTTAAACCATTTTTGGCCCTTTCTAAACCATTTTAAGGCTTTTTTGTCTATTTCTAAGCAATTGCTGGTCATTCTTATCTGATTTTTGCCCATTTCTTGCCTGTTTTAAGCCATTTTATGGCAATTTCTAAACTATTTTGAACTATACTGAACTGAATATTCTAAATTGGCTTGAGCTATATCAAACACTTTTTTTGCGCAATACTGACTCTTTTTAAGCAATTTTGGCCATTTTCAATCCATTTTTCAACATTTCTTACCAATTGATTTCTATTTCTAACCCGTTTTGGCCCTTTCCTGACTTGGTTTAAACCATTTTTGGTTCTTTATAACCCATTTCAAATCTTTTTTTTGGCTATTTCTAAGCAATTGCTGGTCATTCTTACTTTTGTCCATTTCTTGCAGGTTTTATTCCATTTTTGGCTAAATCTGAACTATTTATGGAAGTTTCTAGCCTGGTTTAAGCTTTTCTTAGCTATTTCTAAACTGGCTTGAGCTATTTCTAACCCTCTTTTTGCACAATACTGCCTCTTTTTAAGCCATTTTGGCCATTCCCAAACCCTTTCTGTCCAGTTCTTACCAATTTCTTTCTATTTCTAACCTGGTTTTGCCCTTTCCTGACTTGGTTTAAACCATTTTTGGCCCTCTCTAACTCCTTTTATTTTTTTTTGGCTATTTCTAAACAATTGCTGGACATTCTTATCTATTTTTCCTATTTCTTAGTAATTTTATGCATTGTTGACTAAGTCTGAAGTGTTTCCTATTTCTAACCCGTTTGCCCAATTCTAACTCTTCTTAAGTCATTTTGGCCATTTCCAAGCCATTTTTTTCCTATTCTTACCAATTTCTTTCTGTTTCTATACCATTTTTGCCTATTTCTAACCAGGTTTAAACCATTTTTGGCTCTTTCTGACTCTTTTTAAGTTTTTTTTTTTGGCTATATCTAAACAATTGCTGGTCATTCTTGTCTTGTTTTTGCCCATTTTTTCTTGCAGGTTTTATTCCATTTTTGGCTAAATGTCAACTATTTATGGAAGTTTCTAGTCTGGTTTAAGCTTTTCTTACCTATTTCTAAACTGGCTTGAGCTATTTCTAACCCTTTTTTTGCACAATACTGCCTCTTTTTAAGGCATTTTGGCCATTTTCAAAGGATTTTTCTCCATTTCTTACAAATTTCTTTCTATTTCTAACCTGTTTTGGCCCTTTCCTGACTTGGTTTAACCCATTTTTGCTTCTTTATGACCCATTTAAAATCTTTTTTTGGCTGTTTCTAAGCAATTGCTGGTCATTCTTATCTTATTTTTGCTCATTTCTTGCAGGTTTTATTCCATTTTTGGAATTAAATTATTTAATTATTTACACATTCATGCTTCTTTGTGCAGATGTGAAAGAATAAATACCTATAAAGTCTCAGAAGTGACACTTATCCTGGGCTGAGTCGTGGTAGCGATGTGGTTTTCTCCCCTGACCTGTCCCAGATAACTGGAACTATAGATGCTTGTCACTCCAGGCAATGTATTGTCCCCTCTGGTTTGTGCTCTGTGGAGAGAGTGTGCCCCAGCTCAGTTGGGCTGGTCCCTGTGAGCCATCAGCAGTGGCCAAACAAGGATGGGTTGGTAGGTTTTAAAGGAAGAGAACTGTTATGTCTCATCTGCTGTGAACAAACGTGCAGGAGAAGCCTAGGTGTGAAGCACAAGGCTTTGCTGGCAAAGCAGTTGGTGTGGTTGTGTGCATGGAACTGGGCTGTGTCCCCCTTCAGAGGGTGAAGTGCCGAATTCCTCCATCCTTTCTGGCCTGTGCTTTTGGCAAGTGGGGCTTTGGGTCGCTGCTTAAATCACATTTACCTGGATTTTAGTTGTGATTACCCTAGCAGGGAAGAAAGCAGTAAAAGTGTGACTGTATGGCCCAATGTTCAAGTGTAAGGGAGTGCCTTTTGGGCGGAGACAGGCACATTGTTAGTTCTCTTTTGTTTCCTTTGGGAATCAATCTGTATGGTGTGTGGAAGGAAGTTCCCCAAATCAAACCAACCTTGGCAGAACTGTGCAGCAGATGGAGTTGTGGTTTAATGAGCTGCTGTAAAGCTTTCCCTCCAGCCCAGCAGGGATGTTCTAGCTAGGGGAAGCAACCTTCAAGCCCTGGAGCCCTGCAGATGTATTTTTAGAGTTGCGATGTGGGAATTGTTTTATCCATGAGGATTCTGGCTGATGTTGAGCTACAGGAAAATGGGATGTTGGTAGGATCATTTAGCCACTTGTATTTCCCAGATGTGCAGCACCCTGGCAGAGTGAGGTGGTTGGATAGCAGCCCAAGTCTTCCCTTATTACGTGTCTGCATGAATTTGGGTTTTCAAATGCTGTTGTGTACGTCCAAAACCCTCAGCACTGACTTTTGACAGGAAAGAAAGTGCAGGATTCCCCCTGTGGAGGCTGAGCTGCAGGTCTGCTTGAATAGCATCCTTCCTTTGGCTGGCAGCTAGTACCTGCTGCCTCAGCATAACGTGAGGGACCTTCTGTTACTCTGCCGCGTGGGGATGGATGTGTGGATGGAGACTTCCTTCCAGCTGGTTCTGGCATAGTCACAGAGGTTTCTGTTCCAGGAGTAAAAGCCTGGCTTCCGAGAGAGCTTCTCAGGGGCCTTCCCCATTTCAGGGACACTTGCTGAAAATACATGCCATGAGATTTGCTCTTGATCAGGACGCTTCCTCTGGCAGTGCTGAGGGGTAAGGGATTTCCAAGATGGCCATCTCTCAGCTGTCAGGCTTCAACCGCTGTCTGCTTTTTGCTTCAGGCTTTTGTGCTTCACTGGAGGGGGTCTGGGGCTTGTGTTTCTGTTGACACTAGCAGCTACTTCTAAGGAGGTTTTCTTGCTGTTGGGGTGTTTGCTGGTTCACGGATGACTCAATCCAAGGTTCCAGTGTTTGTCTTTGTGCTCACTTGCAAATGCTCCAAGCCATTCTCCGTGTGTCTGAGAGCAGTGAGAGTATCCCGTGCTGTGTAAGACTGGCAGGGCCTTTCATCTGCGGGCTGAGCAAACTGCAGCGCTGTCAGCATCTCTTCAGCTGGGTTGTGGCAGGCAGACTTTGTAGCTGGAGCAGGAAGATGCCCACGTGCACTAGCAGGGTTCTCCTCTTGCGTTGTGTTCAGGAGTAGCTGCGTGGAGGTCTGCTCCCTGTGCCGGTTTCTCCCGTCTGTTTTAGTCCTGCAGAAGGCTGTTTTGCGAGGAGCCAAGTGCTGTTCCTGTGGGCAGCCTGAGGTCTAATCCAGTTTTCTGAACAACCCAGGTGGTTCTTGCCTGTGGTGTCAGTGACAGATGAGCCTGAAGTAAGGGCCAAGTTGTCAGCTTTTGTAGCTGTCCTCTTGCCCCTGCAGTACTGCTTCCAGAGCTCCGTGGGTGTGAACTTGAGCTCTTCATTGGTGTAATCCATGAACTTTAAGAGCTCCCCTGGGAATGTTGTAGCAGTGTTCCTTGCTGCCAGGCAGGCTTTCTGTGTGACAGCCTTGCCAAGGTTTTCCCTCAGCGCTGGTTCTGTTAGTCCTGGCTCCAGCCCTTGATTATTGTTTTCTTAAAGTGTGTTCCTTTCATTGCCTAAAAGGCCCTGGAAGCTTTTGATGGATGAGGCCACGAGGAGGCGAGGGTTTCCGTCCTGTTTGGTGTCTGGGAGGTTCAGTAGGGAAGATGTTCAGGCAGAACTGGGATATTCTGGGTGTCATTTTCCTTCTGGGAGTAGAAGCTTCTCGGAAGGTGATTTTTCAGCCAAGGCACATGAGTGTATCGAGCCGTGTGGCTAAAAATGATCAATTCAGTTAACTTAGGGAATACTATTTTGCATGCTGTTTAGGTCTTCTATTTGTTTTATTAGTTTTTTTTTGCACCTCTGCAATATTATTTTGAAGAGTATTTGGTGTAATAAAATGGAAACCACATGGATATAATGGGCACCTTGGCATCCTAGAGAGAGCACATCAGAGGGGAGAAGTGGCAGTTGTATGTCCTGTGGGTCATATTTGGATGTGGTGGAGGATGAGTTTGGCAGGTATATTTGTAGGAAATCTTTTGAAATGCCTGAAGTGTGATTTGTGAGAGGGGCAGCAACAGCTCTGCCTTGGCATAGAATCACAGAGTGGTTTGGGTTGGAAGGGACCTTAAAGCTCATCGAATTCCAGCCCCTTGCCACGGGCAGGGACACCTTCCACTAGAGCAGGGTGCTCCAAGCCCCTGTGTCCAACCTGGCCTTGAACACTGCCAGGGATGGGGCAGGCACAGCTTGTCTGGGCACCCTGTGCCAGCACCTCAGCACCCTCGCAGGGAAGAACTTGTGCCTAAGAGCTCATCTCAGTCTTCCCCCTGGCAGGTTAAAGCCATTCCCTGTCCTGTTCCTGCGGGCCATTAGCCAAAGCTCCTCTCCAGGTTTCCTGTAGCCCCTTTAGGCACTGGAGCTGCTCTAAGGTCTCCCCTTGAGGAGCCTTCTCTTGTGCAGGTGGAACCAGCCCAGCTCTCTCAGCCTGGCTCCAGAGCAGAGCTGCTCCAGCCCTCGCATCATCTCCATTTCCTCCTCTGGACTCGCTCCAGCAGCTCCACGTCCCTCTTGTGCTGTTGCCCCAGAGCTGGATCAGGACTGCAGGGGGGTCTCCCCAGAACACAGCAGAGGGGGAGAATCCCCTCCCTGAGCTGCTGCTCATGCTCTGAGGTTGCAGCCCAGCACAGGGAGGGGATCTGGGCTCAAGCGCCCACTGAAGCCAGGGCATGGGGAGCTTCTCATAGACCAACACCCCCAAGTGCTTCTTCTCAGGGCTACTTTCAATCCGTTCAACCCCAGTCCAGAGGAGTCCATGGAGATGTTCTGGGGGCTGGAGCACCTGGTGGGAGCTGCCTCTGCCTGTGGGAGGGGCTTGGATCTGGATGGGTTTTGAGGTCCCTTCAACCCAAACCACTCTGTGATTCCATGGTTAATATTTTACTGCTGAAGCATCTTGCTGATAAATCACGTCTCAAGAAACGAGCTTTTAAACCCAACAAATGACAGGTACTTTATAGCGCTGCCTTTGAGGGAAGTTCTGCCGTGTTATAGAAAGCAATGAAATCCTGCCTAAAAATTCAGCAGAGTGAAAGGAAGTAGAAGATGGAAACAGCTTGGACCATGTTGTGTTACTGGTCATTAGAAAACACCTTCCTGAACAGCCTCCCTGAAAGTGTGAGCCAGAGTTTTATTCAAGATGAGTGGGGAAGGTAATAACCTCTGTCCCTAAATGGTCTCCTCTCCTACTTCCTTTTCAAGTGCTTACGAGGAACTGTTTTGCCCGTGAACCTCTGAGTCTCTTGGTTTGTGTTGTTTTGATTTTTTGCTTGGTTGGATGGTTTTTCTCTTTCTTTTTTCTTCTGGGGCTCCTTTATTTCTTAAATTTTGCTCAGATCCACAAGAAATCTGTGGTTTCCTTCGTAACGGCCCCAGTTGGTGGGTGGACTCAAACTGGAAGTGTTTGTATGAACTTCTTGATGTCTTTGGCATGAAGGAGGCTTGGATGGGCGATAGCCCATTTGTGAAAAGAAAAGGTGCTCAGTTGATTTTGGGTGGTTGTTTATTCATATCTCCTTTAATATTTCAAAACCAGCCATAAGGAGCTGACAGATTACAAGCTTTATGAAATATCAAAGTAATTATTTACACTTTCATGCTTCTTTGTGCAGATGTGAAAGAATAAATACCCATAAAGTCTCAGAAGTGACACTTATCCTGGGCTGAGTCGTGGTAGCGATGTGGTTTTCTCCCCTGACCTGTCCCAGATAACTGGAACTATGGATGCTTGTCACTCCAGGCAATGTGTTGTTCCCTCTGGTTTGTGCTCTGTGGAGAGATGAGGTTATTGTGAAGCCATGAAACTCTTGGGCTTCAACCTGTGGGGTCCCACTCAACCTCACATGAGATTCAAACAGCTTGTTTCTTAACATGCCCTGGAGAATGTTACTAAATCACAGAATCACGCAGTGCTTTGGGTTAGAAGGGACTTTAAAGCTCACCTAGTTCCACCCCACCTACCTTCCACTAGCCCAGGCTGCTGTAAGCTGGTTGCTGTGTTAGTAAAACAAATCCACCTGGTTCCTGGTGTGGTGTTTTATTTATTTATTTAAGTATATTTTCTGTCTTAAATCTCAAACTGAAAGGTCAGAGTGCGATGGGAAGAGGGATAAAAAGCAGAATTACGGGAATGCAAGAGTTAACGTGTGGACACTTGTGTCAGTTTTAAGCTCAGCAGGTCTGTGGCTGAACTGTGCCACAGCGTTTAAACTGTGATGCTTGGATCTAAATGGTTGTAATTCCTTGTCTTGAAACAGAGAGAATGTGAGGTTGAGGAAGGAGGTGTTGGAATGAGCTTGACTCAAGAGAGCGCTGGGAGGAAGGAGGAGGGTGGGAAGTGAGAGATGATAACCCCAGCTCTGAGAGAAGCGCTCGCAAAACCAGGTGAGGTTCTGCAAAGAGCAGATGGTGGCCCAGGCTTTGAAGTCTTAGTGGTGGACTTTTAGCAAGCCAAGTGAGAGACGGTGTTCTTTGTTAGAGGTACTGCTGTGGACCCTCAGTCATGGCAGGCTCTGAGCAGGGGCAGGAGAGGGCTTAGGCAGGGGCCATTGGTACCTGCTCATTTCAGGGAGGAACCTGCAGCTGGGTAATACACCCGAGTGTGATGCACTCTGAGTGTGGTGAGTGTATCAGAGTTCAAAGGGTTTCATGTAGCTGCTAAGCAGCTTGGGAGAGAAGATGATAGTCCCACATGCCTTTAGCTCCTTTAGTTTAATTTATTTCTTAGGATGAGAATGTGTTGAATTTGTCTTGCTTGCTAAATGAATAGAATCTCTCCTGATGCTGCTGAGACCACAGTTCTGCTATTGCACTGGAGGCACCCTGCTTCAGAGCTGGGCTCTGATTTTCTAACTGTGTCCTGTGTGAGTCCAGCAGGTGTGGGATCCCAACACCTTTGCTCCCCAAGATTGGTCTGAGCTTTTGTCAATGACTGATGATGTGTTTGCCCACGGTCATTGGGTTTTTTTGCACTGGCATTAGTACAGCTATAAAATAAAGAGCCATTCATTACATTCGTAGTGCGAAGGAACAAAGCGAAGGCTTGGCAAGGAGTGGCAGTGACTTTCGTCTCCTCTTTGTGTTCATCATGGTGCTGCTGGGACCAGTGGAGAGGTTATAGGGGACTGGTTCAAAACATCTTTTCAGTTTCAACTCTGAAGGCTGCAATGTGGCAGGGAGCCTGCAGTGTGCTGCAGAGCAGCCGCAGCACTGTTACAACCTTAGATTTCTTGTTTATTCATTTATTTAGTTACTAGTGTCTGTGTTTGCTCCAGAAGTCTCATTGTTCTGCCTGCCTGCAGGCCGTTGAGGGGATTGGTGGTTCTGGCAGGCGTGGAGTGGGCTGCTGGAGACAGGGCTGTCTAGAAGTGGGCAGTGGGGAGGGAAGCGTTCTTGTCTGCAGCAAGTCCCCTGCTGCTTAGGTTGGAGGGGCTGCTTCTCTCACTCCTTCCATCTTCCACTGATGATGTGGGAAGGAATGGGAAGATTCAGTTCATAAACAATTGGCTTCGAGACTGGTGCTACAGGCAGGGCTTTGGATTCTTTGATAACGGCTGGTTTTATAGGGCACCAGTCTGGACAATGGCGTGTGGGAAAGGTTTATCTCACAGAGGCAAAAGGATGCTGGGGCACGAATTAGCAGGGCTCATTTGGAGAGCTTTAAACTAGATTCGAAGGGGGATGGGGTTGTAGCTGGGCTTGCCCCAGTGGGGCAGCGCTCCAGAACTGATGAAGACTGGGAGGCCTCCTATAATCCTCGGGTGAAATCGGTGTGCTCAGCTCGCTCCCTGGAATGTCTGTACACCAATGCGCGCAGCATGGGAAATAAGCAGGAGGAGTTGGAAACCTGTGTTAAGTCAGGAGACTATGATCTGGTGGCAATTACAGAGACGTGGTGGCACAGCTCACATGACTGGAATATAGTCATGGAGGGCTATGTCCTTTTCAGGAAAGACAGGCCAGCCAGGAGGGGTGGTGGGGTTGCTCTTTATGTGCGAGAGCAGCCACAATGCACCGAGTTCTGTCCAGGGACAGATGACGAGCGAGTTGAGAGTCTGTGGGTGAGAATTAAGGGGCGGGCTGGCAGGGGGGATACTGTTGTAGGTGTCTGTTACAGACCACCAGATCAGGGTGAGGAAGTTGACGAGGCCTTCTACAGGCAGCTGAGAGCGGCCTCACAGTCACAGGCCGTGGTCGTCGTGGGGGATTTTAACTTCCCTGATGTTTGCTGGAAGGACCACTCGGCAACCCAGCCACAGTCCAGGAGGTTCCTCCAGTGTATGGATGATAACTTCCTCCTGCAAATGGTGGATGAGCCAACCAGGAGAGGAGCGCTGCTGGATCTCATCCTCACTAACAAGGAGGGTCTGGTCGAAGCAGTAAGGGTTGAGGGCTGCTGTCCTGGGTTCAGCAGTAGCAGTCATGTTTCTCCTTCGTGGTAGCTGATGCAGTGCTGTGTTTTGACTTTCCAGCCTGGGAACAATGTTGGTGAAACCGATGTTTTCGGTTGTGGCTAAGTGATGTTTACCCTGACCAAGGACTTTGTGAGGCTCATGCTCTGCCAGGGAGGAGGGGAAGCTGGGAGGAAGCAGACGGGGCACCTGACCCAGGCTAGCCAGGGAGGTATTCCATACCACAGCACCAAAACAGACCCAAACCAGGCCAAAAAGAGACCCAAACCACCTCAAAACCAGCCCAAAACCACCCTGTCCTGCTTCTGCTATGGGATACAGGGTCAGAGGCTCCAAATAGCCCCAAACTTGACAAAACGAACCCAACACAACCCCAAAACAGCCCACAACACCTCAAAACCACCTTCTTCTGCTTCTCCTATGGGGTACAGGGTCAGAGCCCTGAAACAGACAGAAAAAAAAACCCAAAACAGGAGAAAACCACCCCAAAACCACGTTGTCGTGCTTCTCCTCTGGGATGCATGGTCACAGCCCTGAAACAGAACCAAAACAAGCCAAGTATGACCCAAATCACCCCAAAACCAGCTCCAAAACCCCCAAACCAACCCAAAACCACCTTGTCCTGCTTTTTCTATAGGACACAAGGTCAGAGCCACAAAACAGACCCAAAACAGGCCAAAAACACCCCAAAACACCCCAAAAAGCAGGACAAAACCACCTTGTCCTCCTTCTGCTATGAGATAGAGTGTCAGGGCTCCAAAACAGACCTAAAACAGAACAAAAATGCCCCAAAACGACCCCAAAACCACCTTGTCCTGCTTCTCCTATGGAACACAGGGTCAGAGCCTCAAAAAAGACAGAAAACATGACAAAAATAGGACAAAACCACCCCAAAACCAACTTGTCCTGCTTCTCCTATGGCATACTGAGTCAGAGTCCCAAAACAGACCCAAAGAACCCCCAAAGCAGGACAAAACCACCCCAAGGCCACCTTGTCCTGCTGCTCCTGTGGGATACATGGTCAGAGGCCTGAAACAGACCCAAAACAGGCCAAGTACAACCCAAATCACCCCAAAACCAGCTCCAAAACCCCACACCATCCCAAAACCACCTTGTCATGCTTCTCCTATGGCATACAGGGTCACAGCCCTGAAACAGACCCAAAACAGGACAAGTATGACCCAAATCACCCCAAAACCAGCTCCAAAACCCCCAAACCAACCCAAAACCACCTTGTCCTGCTTCTTCTATAGGACACAGGGTCAGAGACTCAAAACAGACAAAAAACAGGCCAAAAACACCCCAAAACACCCCAAAAAGAAGGACAAAACCTCCTTGTCCTCCTTCTGCTATGAGATACAGTGTCAGGGCCCCAAAACAGACCTAAAACAGAACAAAAATGCCCCAAAACCATCTTCTCCTGCTTCTCCTATGAGATGCAGGGTCAGAGCCTCAAAAAAGACAAAAAACATGACAAAAATAGGACAAAACCACAACAAAACCAACTTGTCCTGCTTCTCCTATGGAACACAGGGTCAGAGCCTCAAAAAAGACACAAAACATGACAAAAATAGGACAAAACCACCCCAAAACTACCTTGTCCTGCTTCTCCTGTGGGATACAGGGTCAGAGCCCTGAAACAGACCCAAAACAGGACAAAAACACTCCAAAAACCCCAAAACCAGCTCCAAAACCCCCAAACCATCCCAAAACCACCTTGTCCTGCTTCTCCTATGGAACACAGGGTCAGAGACTCAAAAAAGACACAAAACATGACAAAAATTGGACAAAACCACCCCAAAACCACCTTGTCCTGCTTCTCCTGTGGGATACAGGGTCAGAGCCCTAAAACAGACCCAAAACAGGACAAAAACACTCCAGAAACCCCAAAACCAGCTCCAAAACCCCAAAACCAACCCAAAACCACCTTGTCCTGCTTCTTCTATAGGACACAAGGTCAGAGCCTCAAAACAGACCCAAAATAGGCCAAAAACACCCCAAAACACCCCAAAAAGCAGGACAAAACCACCTTGTCCTCCTTCTGCTATGAGATACAGTGTCAGGGCCCCAAAACAGACCTAAAACAGAACAAAAAAGCCCCAAAACCTCCTTGTCCTGCTTCTCCTGTGGGATACAGGGTCAGAGCCCTGAAACAGACCCAAAACAGGACAAAAACACTCCAAAAACCCCAAAACCAGCTCCAAAACCCCCAAACCAACCCAAAACCACCTTGTCCTGCTTCTTCTGTAGGACACAGGGTCAGAGCCTCAAAACAGACCCAAAACAGGCCAAAAACACCCCAAAACATCCCAAAAAGCAGGACAAAACGTCCTTGCCCTCCTTCTGCTATGAGATACAGTGTCAGGGCCGCAAAACAGACCTAAAACAGAACAAAAATGCCCCAAAACCATCTTCTCCTGCTTCTCCTATGAGATGCAGGGTCAGAGCCACAAAAAAAAAGACAAAAAACATGACAAAAATAGGACAAAACAACCCCAAAACCAACTTGTCCTGCTTCTCCTATGGAACACAGGGTCAGAGCCCCAAAAAAGACACAAAACATGACAAAAATAGGACAAAACCATCCAAAAACTACCTTGTCCTGCTTCTCCTGTGGGATACAGGGTCAGAGCCCTGAAACAGACCCAAAACAGGACAAAAACACTCCAAAAACCCCAAAACCAGCTCCAAAACCCCCAAACCACCCCAAAACCACCTTGTCCTGCTTCTCCTATGGAACACAAAGTCAGAGCCTCAAAAAAGACACAAAACATGACAAAAATTGGACAAAACCACCTGTCCTGGGTTCAGCAGTAGCAGTCATGTTTTTTTTCCTTTGTGTTAGCTGGTGCAGTGCTGTGTTTTGACTTCTAGTTTTGAGAACAGCGTTGGTGAAGCCGATGTTTTCGGTTGTTGCTAAGTGATGTTTACCCTGACCAAGGACTTTGTGAGGCTCATGCTCTGCCAGGGAGGAGGGGAAGCTGTGAGGAAGCAGAGACGGGGCGCCTGACCCGGGCTAGCCGGGGAGGTATTCCATACCACAGCACGTCATGCCCGGGGTGGGGGGTAACAGGGAGTTACCCGGAAGGACAGGGGCTTCCGGGTGGAACTCGTTTTCTTGGCCGGTGGTATCGTATTCTCTTCCCTTGTTATTTTCCCTTATCATTGTTTTAGCTGATAGTAGCGGTGGTGATTTGTTGCTGGACTGTTCTTGTCTCAACCCGTGGGAGTTGCACTCTCTCGATCCTCCTCCCCGTTCCTCCGGGAGCGGGGAAGGGGAGAGCCCCGGTGCAGGGAGGGGGGGGAGACGAACACGGACCTTGATTGTTGTCAGCTCGGCACCACTCACTGGGAGTGAGTGAACAAGTTACCTGACTGGGTTTAAACCACGACAGTTCTTTTTTTGGCGCCCAACGTGGGGCTCGAGGGGTTGAGATAAGAACAGATCTGACTGGATTGATAGTCACTCGTCACAATGCTGATTTATTGGCTCTCAAGGTTTTTCCTCTTGATCTCACAGTTTCAGTATACCATATCTTACGTCCATCCGGTATTGGCTGTATTAGTGTTTTTCAAGTGTGGGGCTTGGGCTAAGGTTTTTATCCCATTGTACTTTATGGTAATGACTTGTAATACAATAGAATCATTGATCATGAAACTGATCTGGTTTATGTTCCCAGTGTGGTCACCACCTTTATACTTTGGGAGGTATATGATGGAGGTGCTTAGCAATTACACATCTTTTTTCTCCTTCTCAGGTGCTCAACCTGTGAAGGAGACATCCTTTTACCCTCCTA
Source organism: Pezoporus flaviventris (assembly GCF_033815535.1). NCBI lineage: Eukaryota > Metazoa > Chordata > Aves > Psittaciformes > Psittacidae > Pezoporus > Pezoporus flaviventris. The sequence goes on along the minus strand of NW_026892865.1, from coordinate 19,717 downwards.
GTCGTCCCCCCAGACCATTTACATTTGAGAGTTTTGAATTTTTTAAATGGCCTTTTAATGCTCTTGAGACTTGTTTGCTGATGGTGATGGGAATCACCATGCTAACACGCATACAGAGTGTGTTTTGCCCACTACTGATTTCAAGAGTTAAGCAGATTCAGGTTTGGGTCTTGTCTGGGGTCAAACGACGATGTAGGAGGACCGAGAGATTTTCCCAGAGGCTGGACAGCCATGAGTGGCAGGGTGTGTGGGATAGTATGGGCAAGTATCTAGGTCAGTGGGCCCCTCCAGTATTTTGGAATTTCACTACCGAACAACTGCAAAATCCAGAAGAATTAGTAAAACACTTAAATGAGGTGTGTGGTCATTCTGGCCATACCAGAGATGGACAAATCACGGCAACGTGCTGGGGCTTGGCCTATGCTTACAGGGCCTTGTTCAACACTATTCAGCACCTTCAAAAGGAAAAGAATGTCGGCGGATTTGAGGGCAAAGTGACAGTCGCTACTCAAACTTTGGCTGCAATGAACTGCGCAGCTACCCCAGTGGCAAGTACAGCAGCTGCTCAAACTTCAACTGCAACAGACAGCGCGGTTACCCCAGCTCCAAGCACGGTAGCTACACCACCCCCAGCAACAAGTACAGTTGCTACTCAAACCACAGTGATAATCACTGCAGCCAAACCAGAGGACCAATTCGTACCAATATCAGTTGCCCCTGTACGCAAGAGAACAAGCAAAAAGGAGGCAAAAAGGGTGAAGCGAGATGAAGAACCAATGAATTCACCACCCGGTCCAGAATCTGATCAGGAGTCATCATCACATGACGAAGAAGAAGAAGAAGAGGTAACTTCTCGACCTCGAACCTCAACCGAGCTGCGGAATATGCGAAAAGATTTTACCCGTCAACCAGGGGAGCACATCATCACCTGGTTACTCCGATGCTGGGACAATGGGGCCGATGGTCACGAACTAGAAGGTACAGAAGCCAAGCAGCTGGGATCACTTGCTAGAGAAGGGGGAATTGACAAAGCAATTGCAAGAGAGAAAAAGTCCCTCAGCCTTTGGAGGAGGCTCTTGGCAGCTGTGAAAGAAAGGTTTCCGTACAAGGACGATGTTACGAGTCGTTCGGCCAAGTGGACTACTATAGACAAAGGCATCCAGTCTCTGAGGGAATCGGCCATCGTAGAGATGATCTATCACATCAAGCCGAATAACGGGGATACACCTATAGATCCAGATGAAGTTGAATGTACACGACCCATGTGGCGAAAACTTACACGGAATGCACCGTCATCATATGCCCATTCATTGGCAACAGTGACCTGGAATGACATAGTACCACTAACAGTGGATGAAATGGTTCATAAACTCCGAGAGTTCGAAGACAATCTCACTCCTTCCATCATCTCAGCTGTGAAAAAACTGTCCCAGGACCTCGACAAATTGAGGGACGATGTATCTGATTTATCCAGCTCCTCACGTGTACCAACACGCGTCTCAGCTATTAACAAAAGACGTCCTATTGTTCAAGAGAGGAGATACAGAAGGTATACGCCACGGGGTACCCTATGGTTTTACCTGCTGGATCACGGAGAAGACATGACAAAGTGGGATGGAAAACCTACTTCAGCTTTGGAGGAACGGGTGAGTGAACTGAAGAGGGGAGCAAGGGCCAAGACTGATCGTCCCATGAGAGCTACGGCTTCAGTCTCTGGTGAGCAGTTTCCCAGATGGAGTGGAAGAGCTGATTTTACTCCAGCTCCTGTGATAACGAAGAATAATCCCTTTCAACACGACTTAAGTGTCCAATGCTGTGACGACCATTAGAGGGGCCCTGCCTCCAGCCAGGTGGAGGTAGGGGACAATCGGATTTACTGGACTGTGTGGATCAGATGGCCTGGCACATCAGTCCCACAGAAGTATAAGGCTCTAGTAGATACCGGTGCACAGTGTACCCTGATGCCATCAAGCTGTCAAGGGGTGGAACCCATCTATATTTCTGGAGTAACAGGAGGATCCCAAGAGTTGACTGTGCTGGAGGCTGAAATCAGCCTGACTGGGAGGGAGTGGCAAAAGCACCCTATTGTGACTGGTCCAGAGGCTCCATGCATCCTCGGCATAGACTACCTCAAGAGAGGGTACTTCAAAGACCCAAAAGGGTACCGGTGGGCTTTTGGTATTGCTGCTTTGGAGACTGAGGAAATTGAGCAGCTGTCCACCTTGCCTGGTCTCTCAGAAGATCCCTCTGCTGTGGGGTTGCTGAAAGTTGAAGAACAACAAGTGCCAATTGCGACCACAACAGTGCACCGGCGGCAATATCGCACCAACCGAGACTCCCTGATTCCCATCCATCAGCTGATCCGTAGACTGGAGAGTCAGGGGGTGATCAGCAGGACCCGCTCACCCTTCAATAGCCCCATATGGCCAGTGCGAAAGTCTAATGGAGAATGGAGACTAACAGTAGACTATCGTGGCCTGAATGAAGTCACACCACCATTGAGTGCTGCCGTACCGGACATGCTAGAACTTCAGTATGAACTAGAGTCAAAAGCAGCCAAGTGGTATGCCACGATTGATATTGCCAATGCATTTTTCTCAATTCCTTTGGCAGCAGAGTGCAGGCCACAGTTTGCTTTTACTTGGAGGGGTGTCCAGTTCACTTGGAACCGACTGCCCCAGGGGTGGAAACACAGCCCTACCATTTGCCATGGACTGATCCAGACTGCACTGGAACAGGGGCAAGCTCCAGAACACCTGCAATACATTGATGACATTATTGTGTGGGGCGATACAGCGGAAGAAGTCTTTGAGAAAGGGAGGAAAATAATCCAAATCCTGCTGAAAGCCGGTTTTGCCATAAAACGGAGTAAGGTCAAGGGACCTGCACAGGAGATTCAATTTTTGGGAATAAAATGGCAAGATGGACGTAGACAGATCCCCACAGATGTGATCAACAAGATAACAGCAATGTCTCCACCAACTAATAAGAAAGAAACGCAAGCTTTCTTGGGTGCAGTGGGGTTCTGGAGAATGCACATCCCAAATTACAGTTCGATTGTAAGCCCTCTCTATCATGTGACCCGGAAGAAGAATGATTTTAAATGGGGCCCTGAGCAGCAACAAGCCTTTGAGCAAATTAAACGCGAGATAGTTCATGCAGTAGCCCTTGGACCAGTCCGAACCGGACCAGATGTAAAAAATGTGCTGTACACTGCAGCTGGGGAGAACGGTCCTACCTGGAGCCTCTGGCAGAAAGCTCCAGGGGAGACTCGAGGTCGACCCCTCGGCTTTTGGAGTCGGGGATACAAAGGATCTGAGGCCAGCTATACCCCAACTGAGAAAGAGATACTGGCAGCCTATGAAGGGGTTCGAGCTGCTTCGGAAGTGATTGGCACTGAAGCACAGCTCCTCCTGGCACCCCGGCTGCCCGTGCTGGGCTGGATGTTCAAAGGCAGGGTCTCCTCTACACATCATGCAACTGATGCTACATGGAGTAAATGGGCTGCACTAATTACACAACGAACTCGAATAGGAAATCCCAGTCGTCCAGGCATTCTAGAAGTCATCATGGACTGGCCAGAGGGCAAAGATTTCGGAATGTCACCAGAGGAGGAGGTGGTGCGCGCTGAAGAGGCCCCACCATATAATAAACTGTCAGAAAGTGAAAAGCAGTATGCCTTGTTTACTGATGGCTCTTGCCGTATTGTGGGAAAGCATCGGAGATGGAAGGCAGCTGTATGGAGTCCTGGACGACAAGTTGCAGAAACTGCTGAAGGAGAGGGTGAATCGAGTCAATTTGCCGAGGTGAAAGCCATCCAGCTGGCCCTGGACATTGCTGAACGAGAAAAGTGGCCAGTACTTTATCTCTATACTGACTCATGGATGGTGGCAAATGCCCTGTGGGGGTGGTTGAAGCAATGGAAGCAGAGCAACTGGCAACGCAGAGGTAAACCCATCTGGGCTGCTGCACTGTGGAAAGATATTGCTGCCCGGGTGCAGAACCTGGTGGTGAAGGTACGTCATGTAGATGCCCATGTACCCAAGAGTCGGGCCACTGAGGAACACCAGAACAACCAACAAGTGGATAAAGCGGCTAAGATTGAAGTGGCTCAGATGGACTTAGATTGGCAACATAAAGGTGAATTATTTTTGGCCCGGTGGGCCCATGACACTTCAGGCCATCAGGGCAGAGATGCAACATATAGATGGGCCCGTGACCGAGGGGTGGACTTAACAATGGACACTATTGCCCAGGTTATTCATGAGTGTGAAACATGTGCTGCAATTAAACAAGCCAAGCGGTTAAAGCCTCTTTGGTATGGAGGACGATGGTTGAAGTATAAATATGGGGAGGCCTGGCAGATTGACTATATCACACTGCCACCAACCCGCCAAGGCAAGCGCCATGTGCTTACCATGGTGGAAGCAACCACCGGGTGGCTGGAAACATACGCTGTGCCCCATGCCACTGCCCGGAACACCATCCTGGGCCTTGAGAAACAGATTTTGTGGCGACACGGCACCCCAGAGAGAATTGAGTCAGACAATGGGACTCATTTCCGGAATAACCTTATAGATATTTGGGCCAAAGAGCATGGCATTGAGTGGGTATATCACATCCCCTACCATGCACCAGCCTCTGGGAAAATCGAACGGTACAATGGGCTGTTAAAAACTACACTGAGAGCGATGGGTGGGGGAACTTTCAAGCATTGGGATACACATTTACCAAAGGCCACCTGGTTGGTCAACACCAGAGGATCTGCCAACAGGGCTGGCCCAGCCCAGTCAGAACTTTTACATATTGTAGAGGGGGACAAAGTTCCTGTGGTGCATATGAAGAATTTGCTGGGGAAGACAGTCTGGGTTATTCCTGCTTCAGGTAAAGGCAAACCCACTCGTGGGATTGCTTTTGCTCAGGGACCTGGATATACTTGGTGGGTAATGCGGGAAGATGGGGAAGTCCGATGTATACCTCAAGGGGATTTGATATTAGGGGAAAACAGCCAGTGAACTCAATTGTATGCTGTTGCCTGCTGTGTAATGCTTTTATAGCCCATCAACTAGATGTCTCCAGGTCACCAGCGACTGGCCCTGACTTCCCTCCAGCCATCATCCCAACAGAGAATGAACTTGGAACATCATGGACCGAATGGACTCGGCAGCATTATAGGGATTGGTCCATGCACTAAGAAAATGATTTTTTTTCCTCTTGGTCTGTATGTATATGGATGTATATATGTGGGAGAGCGATGGTGTATTGAAAATGTGGGATCTGAGCACGACGTGAATGGTATGGAATAAGGGGTGGATAATGTCCTGGGTTCAGCAGTAGCAGTCATGTTTTTTTTCCTTTGTGTTAGCTGGTGCAGTGCTGTGTTTTGACTTCTAGTTTTGAGAACAGCGTTGGTGAAGCCGATGTTTTCGGTTGTTGCTAAGTGATGTTTACCCTGACCAAGGACTTTGTGAGGCTCATGCTCTGCCAGGGAGGAGGGGAAGCTGTGAGGAAGCAGAGACGGGGCGCCTGACCCGGGCTAGCCGGGGAGGTATTCCATACCACAGCACGTCATGCCCGGGGTGGGGGGTAACAGGGAGTTACCCGGAAGGACAGGGGCTTCCGGGTGGAACTCGTTTTCTTGGCCGGTGGTATCGTATTCTCTTCCCTTGTTATTTTCCCTTATCATTGTTTTAGCTGATAGTAGCGGTGGTGATTTGTTGCTGGACTGTTCTTGTCTCAACCCGTAGGAGTTGCACTCTCTCGATCCTCCTCCCCGTTCCTCCGGGAGCGGGGAAGGGGAGAGCCCCGGTGCAGGGAGGGGGGGGAGACGAACACGGACCTTGATTGTTGTCAGCTCGGCACCACACACTGGGAGTGAGTGAACAAGTTACCTGACTGGGTTTAAACCACGACACCACCCCAAAACTACCTTGTCCTGCTTCTCCTATGGCATACTGAGTCAGAGTCCCAAAACGCACCCAAAGAACCCCCAAAGCAGGACAAAACCACCCCAAGGCCACCTGGTCCTGCTTCTCCTGTGAGATACATGGTCAGAGGCCTGAAACAGACCCAAAACAGGCCAAGTACAACCCAAATCACCCCAAAACCAGCTCCAAAACCCCCAAACCACCCCAAAACCACCTTGTCCTGCTTCTCCTATGGCATACAGGGTCACAGCCCTGAAACAGACCCAAAACAGGCCAAGTATGTCCCAAATCACTCCAAAACCAGCTACAAAACCCCCAAACCAACCCAAAACCACCTTGTCCTGCTTCTCCTATGGAACACAGGGTCAGAGCCCCAAAAAAGACACAAAACATGACAAAGATAGGACAAAACCACCCCAAAACCTCCTTGTCCTGCTTCTCCTGTGGGACACAGGGTCAGAGCCCTGAAACAGACCCAAAACAGGCCAAAAACACCCCAAAACACCCCAAAAAGCAGGACAAAACCACCTTGTCCTCCTTCTGCTATGAGATGCAGTGTCAGGGCCCCAAAACAGACCTAAAACAGAACAAAAAAGGCCCAAAACCTCCTTGTCCTGCTTCTCCTGTGGGATACAGGGTCAGAGCCCTGAAACAGACCCAAAACAGGACAAAAACACTCCAGAAACCCCAAAACCAGCTCCAAAACCCCCAAACCAACCCAAAACCACCTTGTCCTGCTTCTTCTGTAGGACACAAGGTCAGAGGCTCAAAACAGACCCAAAACAGGCCAAAAACACCCCAAAACATCACAAAAAGCAGGACAAAACGTCCTTGTCCTCCTTCTGCTATGAGATACAGTGTCAGGGCCCCAAAACAGACCTAAAACAGAACAGAAATGCCCCAAAACCATCTTTTCCTGCTTCTCCTATGAGATGCAGGGTCAGAGCCACAAAAAAGACAAAAACATGACAAAAATAGAACAAAACCACCCCAAAACCAACTTGTCCTGCTTCTCCTATGGAACACAGGGTCAGAGCCCCCAAAAAGACACAAAACCTGACAAAAATTGGACAAAACCACCCAAAAACTACCTTGTCCTGCTTCTCCTGTGGGATACAGGGTCAGAGGCCTGAAACAGACCCAAAACAGGACAAAAACACTCCAAAAACCCCAAAACCACCTCCAAAACCCCCAAACCACCCCAAAACCACCTTGTCCTGCTTCTCCTATGGAACACAGGGTCAGAGCCTCAAAAAAGACACAAAACATGACAAAAATTGGACAAAACCACCCCAAAACCACCTTGTCCTGCTTCTCCTGTGGGATACAGGGTCAGAGCCCTGAAACAGACCCAAAACAGGACAAAAACACTCCAAAAACCCCAAAAACAACCCAAAACCACCTTGTCCTGCTTCTTCTATAGGACACAAGGTCAGAGCCTCAAAACAGACCCAAAACAGGCCAAAAACACCCCAAAACATCCCAAAAAGCAGGACAAAACCACCTTGTCCTCCTTCTGCTATGAGATACAGTGTCAGGGCCCCAAAACAGACCTAAAACAGAACAAAAAAGCCCCAAAACCTCCTTGTCCTGCTTCTCCTGTGGGATACAGGGTCAGAGCCCTGAAACAGACCCAAAACAGGACAAAAACACTCCAAAAACCCCAAAACCAGCTCCAAAACCCCCAAACCAACCCAAAACCACCTTGTCCTGCTTCTTCTGTAGGACACAGGGTCAGAGGCTCAAAACAGACCCAAACCAGGCCAAAAACACCCCAAAACATCCCAAAAAGCAGGACAAAACATCCTTGTCCTCCTTCTGCTATGAGATACAGTGTCAGGGCCCCAAAACAGACCTAAAACAGAACAAAAATGCCCCAAAACCATCTTCTCCTGCTTCTCCTATGAGATGCAGGGTCAGAGCCACAAAAAAAAGACAAAAAACATGACAAAAATAGGACAAAACCACCCCAAAACCACCTTGTCCTGCTTCTCCTATGGAACACAGGGTCAGAGCCCCAAAAAAGACACAAAACATGACAAAAATAGGACAAAACCACCCAAAAACTACCTTGTCCTGCTTCTCCTGTGGGATACAGGGTCAGAGGCCTGAAACAGACCCAAAACAGGACAAAAACACTCCAAAAACCCCAAAACCAGCTCCAAAACCCCCAAACCACCCCAAAACCACCTTGTCCTGCTTCTCCTATGGCATACAGGGTCACAGCCCTGAAACAGAACCAAAACAGGCCAAGTATGTCCCAAATCAATCCAAAACCAGCTCCAAAACCCCCAAACCACCCCAAAACCACCTTGTCCTGCTTCTCCTATGGAACACAGCGTCAGAGCCTCAAAAAAGACACAAAACATGACAAAAATTGGACAAAACCACCCCAAAACCACCTTGTCCTGCTTCTCCTGTGGGATACAGGGTCAGAGCCCTAAAACAGACCCAAAACAGGACAAATACACTCCAAAAACCCCAAAACCAACCCAAAACCACCTTGTCCTGCTTCTTCTATAGGACACAAGGTCAGAGGCTCAAAACAGACCCAAAACAGGCCAAAAACACCCCAAAAAATCCCAAAAAGCAGGACAAAACGTCCTTGTCCTCCTTCTGCTATGAGATACAGTGTCAGGGCCCCAAAACAGACCTAAAACAGAACAAAAATGCCCCAAAACCATCTTTTCCTGCTTCTCCTATGAGATGCAGGGTCAGAGCCTCAAAAAAGACAAAAACATGACAAAAATAGAACAAAACCACCCCAAAACCAACTTGTCCTGCTTCTCCTATGGAACACAGGGTCAGAGCCCCCCAAAAGACACAAAACATGACAAAAATAGGACAAAACCACCCAAAAACTACCTTGTCCTGCTTCTCCTGTGGGATAGAGGGTCAGAGCCCTGAAACAGACCCAAAACAGGACAAAAACACTCCAAAAACCCCAAAACCAGCTCCAAAACACCCAAACCACCCCAAAACCACCTTGTCCTGCTTCTCCTATGGAACACAGGGTCAGAGCCTCAAAAAAGACACAAAACATGACAAAAATTGGACAAAACCACCCCAAAACCACCTTGTCCTGCTTCTCCTGTGGGATACAGGGTCAGAGCCCTAAAACAGACCCAAAACAGGACAAAAACACTCCAAAAACCCCAAAAACAACCCAAAACCACCTTGTCCTGCTTCTTCTATAGGACACAAGGTCAGAGCCTCAAAACAGACCCAAAACAGGCCAAAAACACCCCAAAACATCCCAAAAAGCAGGACAAAACCACCTTGTCCTCCTTCTGCTATGAGATACAGTGTCAGGGCCCCCAAAACAGACCTAAAACAGAACAAAAAAGCCCCAAAACCTCCTTGTCCTGCTTCTCCTGTGGGATACAGGGTCAGAGCCCTGAAACAGACCCAAAACAGGACAAAAACACTCCAAAAACCCCAAAACCAGCTCCAAAACCCCCAAACCAACCCAAAACCACCTTGTCCTGCTTCTTCTGTGGGACACAGGGTCAGAGCCTCAAAACAGACCCAAACCAGGCCAAAAACACCCCAAAACATCCCAAAAAGCAGGACAAAACGTCCTTGTCCTCCTTCTGCTATGAGATACGGTGTCAGGGCCCCAAAACAGACCTAAAACAGAACAAAAATGCCCCAAAACCATCTTCTCCTGCTTCTCCTATGAGATGCAGGGTCAGAGCCACAAAAAAAAGACAAAAAACATGACAAAAATAGGACAAAACCACCCCAAAACCACCTTGTCCTGCTTCTCCTATGGCATACAGGGTCACAGCCCTGAAACAGACCCAAAACAGGCCAAGTATGTCCCAAATCAATCCAAAACCAGCTCCAAAACCCCCAAACCAACCCAAAACCACCTTGTCCTGCTTCTCCTATGGAACACAAAGTCAGAGCCTCAAAAAAGACACAAAACATGACAAAAATTGGACAAAACCACCCCAAAACTACCTTGTCCTGCTTCTCCTATGGCATACTGAGTCAGAGTCCCAAAACGCACCCAAAGAACCCCCAAAGCAGGACAAAAGCAGCCCAAAACCAACTTGTCCTGCTTCTCCTATGGAACACAGGGTCAGAGCCCCCAAAAAGACACAAAACATGACAAAAATAGGACAAAACCACCCAAAAACTACCTTGTCCTGCTTCTCCTGTGGGATACAGGGTCAGAGCCCTGAAACAGACCCAAAACAGGACAAAAACACTCCAAAAACCCCAAAACCAGCTCCAAAACCCCCAAACCACCCCAAAACCACCTTGTCCTGCTTCTCCTATGGAACACAGGGTCAGAGCCTCAAAAAAGACACAAAACATGACAAAAATTGGACAAAACCACCCCAAAACCACCTTGTCCTGCTTCTCCTGTGGGATACAGGGTCAGAGCCCTAAAACAGACCCAAAACAGGACAAATACACTCCAAAAACCCCAAAACCAACCCAAAACCACCTTGTCCTGCTTCTTCTATAGGACACAAGGTCAGAGGCTCAAAACAGACCCAAAACAGGCCAAAAACACCCCAAAAAATCCCAAAAAGCAGGACAAAACGTCCTTGTCCTCCTTCTGCTATGAGATACAGTGTCAGGGCCCCAAAACAGACCTAAAACAGAACAAAAATGCCCCAAAACCATCTTTTCCTGCTTCTCCTATGAGATGCAGGGTCAGAGCCTCAAAAAAGACAAAAACATGACAAAAATAGAACAAAACCACCCCAAAACCAACTTGTCCTGCTTCTCCTATGGAACACAGGGTCAGAGCCCCCCAAAAGACACAAAACATGACAAAAATAGGACAAAACCACCCAAAAACTACCTTGTCCTGCTTCTCCTGTGGGATAGAGGGTCAGAGCCCTGAAACAGACCCAAAACAGGACAAAAACACTCCAAAAACCCCAAAACCAGCTCCAAAACACCCAAACCACCCCAAAACCACCTTGTCCTGCTTCTCCTATGGAACACAGGGTCAGAGCCTCAAAAAAGACACAAAACATGACAAAAATTGGACAAAACCACCCCAAAACCACCTTGTCCTGCTTCTCCTGTGGGATACAGGGTCAGAGCCCTGAAACAGACCCAAAACAGGACAAAAACACTCCAAAAACCCCAGAAACAACCCAAAACCACCTTGTCCTGCTTCTTCTATAGACACAAGGTCAGAGCCTCAAAACAGACCCAAAACAGGCCAAAAACACCCCAAAACATCCCAAAAAGCAGGACAAAACCACCTTGTCCTCCTTCTGCTATGAGATACAGTGTCAGGGCCCCAAAACAGACCTAAAACAGAACAAAAAAGCCCCAAAACCTCCTTGTCCTGCTTCTCCTGTGGGATACAGGGTCAGAGCCCTGAAACAGACCCAAAACAGGACAAAAACACTCCAAAAACCCCAAAACCAGCTCCAAAACCCCCAAACCAACCCAAAACCACCTTGTCCTGCTTCTTCTGTAGGACACAGGGTCAGAGGCTCAAAACAGACCCAAACCAGGCCAAAAAACACCCCAAAACATCCCAAAAAGCAGGATAAAACGTCCTTGTCCTCCTTCTGCTATGAGATACAGTGTCAGGGCCCCACAAAACAGACCTAAAACAGAACAAAAATGCCCCAAAACCATCTTTTCCTGCTTCTCCTATGAGATGCAGGGTCAGAGCCTCAAAAAAGACAAAAACATGACAAAAATAGAACAAAACCACCCCAAAACTACCTTGTCCTGCTTCTCCTATGGCATACTGAGTCAGAGTCCCAAAACGCACCCAAAGAACCCCCAAAGCAGGACAAAACCACCCCAAGGACACCTTGTCCTGCTTCTCCTGTGGGATACAGGGTCAGAGGCCTGAAACAGACCCAAAACAGGCCAAGTACAACCAAAATCACCCCAAAACCAGCTCCCAAAACCCCCAAACCACCCCGAAACCACCTTGTCCTGCTTCTCCTATGGAACACAAAGTCAGAGCCTCAAAAAAGACACAAAACATGACAAAAATTGGACAAAACCACCCCAAAACTACCTTGTCCTGCTTCTCCTATGGCATACTGAGTCAGAGTCCCAAAACGCACCCAAAGAACCCCCAAAGCAGGACAAAAGCAGCCCAAAACCAACTTGTCCTGCTTCTCCTATGGAACACAGGGTCAGAGCCCCCAAAAAGACACAAAACATGACAAAAATAGGACAAAACCACCCAAAAACTACCTTGTCCTGCTTCTCCTGTGGGATACAGGGTCAGAGCCCTGAAACAGACCCAAAACAGGACAAAAACACTCCAAAAACCCCAAAACCAGCTCCAAAACCCCAAACCACCCCAAAACCACCTTGTCCTGCTTCTCCTATGGAACACAGTGTCAGAGCCTCAAAAAAGACACAAAACATGACAAAAATTGGACAAAAACCACCCCAAAACCACCTTGTCCTGCTTCTCCTGTGGGATACAGGGTCAGAGCCCTAAAACAGACCCAAAACAGGACAAAATACACTCCAAAAACCCCAAAACCAACCCAAAACCACCTTGTCCTGCTTCTTCTATAGGACACAAGGTCAGAGCCTCAAAACAGACCCAAAACAGGCCAAAACCACCCCAAAACATCCCAAAAAGCAGGACAAAACGTCCTTGTCCTCCTTCTGCTATGAGATACAGTGTCAGGGCCCCAAAACAGACCTAAAACAGAACAAAAATGCCCCAAAACCATCTTTTCCTGCTTCTCCTATGAGATGCAGGGTCAGAGCCTCAAAAAAGACAAAAACATGACAAAAATAGAACAAAACCACCCCAAAACCAACTTGTCCTGCTTCTCCTATGGAACACAGGGTCAGAGCCCCCCAAAAGACACAAAACATGACAAAAATAGGACAAAACCACCCAAAAACTACCTTGTCCTGCTTCTCCTGTGGGATACAGGGTCAGAGCCCTGAAACAGACCCAAAACAGGACAAAAACACTCCAAAAACCCCAAAACCAGCTCCAAAACACCCAAACCACCCCAAAACCACCTTGTCCTGCTTCTCCTATGGAACACAGGGTCAGAGCCTCAAAAAGACACAAAACATGACAAAAATTGGACAAAACCACACCAAAACCACCTTGTCCTGCTTCTCCTGTGGGATACAGGGTCAGAGACCTAAAACAGACCCAAAACAGGCCAAAAACACCCCAAAACATCCCAAAAAGCCGGACAAAACGTCCTTGTCCTCGTTCTGCTATGAGATACAGTGTCAGGGCCCCAAAACAGACCTAAAACAGAACAAAAATGCCCCAAAACCATCTTTTCCTGCTTCTCCTATGAGATGCAGGGTCAGAGCCTCAAAAAAGACAAAAACATGACAAAAATAGAACAAAACCACCCCAAAACCAACTTGTCCTGCTTCTCCTATGGAACACAGGGTCAGAGACCCCAAAAAGACACAAAACATGACAAAAATAGGACAAAACCACCCAAAAACTACCTTGTCCTGCTTCTCCTGTGGGATACAGGGTCAGAGCCCTGAAACAGACCCAAAACAGGACAAAAACACTCCAAAAACCCCAAAACCAGCTCCAAAACCCCCAAACCACCCCAAAACCACCTTGTCCTGCTTCTCCTATGGAACACAGGGTCAGAGCCTCAAAAAAGACACAAAACATGACAAAAATTGGACAAAAACCACCCCAAAACCACCTTGTCCTGCTTCTCCTGTGGGATACAGGGTCAGAGCCCTAAAACAGACCCAAAACAGGACAAATACACTCCAAAAACCCCAAAACCAACCCAAAACCACCTTGTCCTGCTTCTTCTATAGGACACAAGGTCAGAGCCTCAAAACAGACCCAAAACAGGCCAAAAACACCCCAAAACATCCCAAAAAGCAGGACAAAACGTCCTTGTCCTCCTTCTGCTATGAGATACAGTGTCAGGGCCCCAAAACAGACCTAAAACAGAACAAAAATGCCCCAAAACCATCTTTTCCTGCTTCTCCTATGAGATGCAGGGTCAGAGCCTCAAAAAAGACAAAAACATGACAAAAATAGAACAAAACCACCCCAAAACCAACTTGTCCTGCTTCTCCTATGGAACACAGGGTCAGAGCCCCCCAAAAGACACAAAACATGACAAAAATAGGACAAAACCACCCCAAAACTACCTTGTCCTGCTTCTCCTGTGGGATAGAGGGTCAGAGGCCTGAAACAGACCCAAAACAGGACAAAAACACTCCAAAAACCCCAAAACCAGCTCCAAAACACCCAAACCACCCCAAAACCACCTTGTCCTGCTTCTCCCTATGGAACACAGGGTCAGAGCCTCAAAAAAGACACAAAACATGACAAAAATTGGACAAAACCACCCCAAAACCACCTTGTCCTGCTTCTCCTGTGGGATACAGGGTCAGAGACCTAAAACAGACCCAAAACAGGACAAATACACTCCAAAAACCCCAAAACCAACCCAAAACCACCTTGTCCTGCTTCTTCTATAGGACACAAGGTCAGAGCCCTGAAACAGACCCAAAACAGGACAAATACACTCCAAAAACCCCAAAACCAACCCAAAACCACCTTGTCCTGCTTCTTCTATAGGACACAAGGTCAGAGCCTCAAAACAGACCCAAAACAGGACAAAAACACCCCAAAACACCCCAAAAAGCAGGACAAAACCACCTTGTCCTCCTTCTGCTATGAGATGCAGTGTCAGGGCCCCAAAACAGACCTAAAACAGAACAAAAAAGCCCCAAAACCTCCTTGTCCTGCTTCTCCTATGGAACACAGGGTCAGAGCCTCAAAAAAGACACAAAACATGACAAAAATTGGACAAAACCACCCCAAAACCACCTTGTCCTGCTTCTCCTGTGGGATACAGGGTCAGAGCCCTAAAACAGACCCAAAACAGGACAAATACACTCCAAAAACCCCAAAACCAACCCAAAACCACCTTGTCCTGCTTCTTCTATAGGACACAAGGTCAGAGGCTCAAAACAGACCCAAAACAGGCTAAAAAACACCCCAAAACATCCCAAAAAGCAGGACAAAACGTCCTTGTCCTCCTTCTGCTATGAGATACAGTGTCAGGGCCCCACAAAACAGACCTAAAACAGAACAAAAATGCCCCAAAACCATCTTTTCCTGCTTCTCCTATGAGATGCAGGGTCAGAGCCTCAAAAAAGACAAAAACATGACAAAAATAGAACAAAACCACCCCAAAACTACCTTGTCCTGCTTCTCCTATGGCATACTGAGTCAGAGTCCCAAAACGCACCCAAAGAACCCCCAAAGCAGGACAAAACCACCCCAAGGCCACCTTGTCCTGCTTCTCCTGTGGGATACAGGGTCAGAGGCCTGAAACAGACCCAAAACAGGCCAAGTACAACCAAAATCACCCCAAAACCAGCTCCAAAACCCCAAACCACCCCGAAACCACTTGTCCTGCTTCTCCTATGGAACACAAAGTCAGAGCCTCAAAAAAGACACAAACATGACAAAAATTGGACAAAACCACCCCAAAACTACCTTGTCCTGCTTCTCCTATGGCATACTGAGTCAGAGTCCCAAAACGCACCCAAAGAACCCCCAAAGCAGGACAAAAGCAGCCCAAAACCAACTTGTCCTGCTTCTCCTATGGAACACAGGGTCAGAGCCCCAAAAAAGACACAAAACATGGCAAAAATAGGACAAAACCACCCAAAAACTACCTTGTCCTGCTTCTCCTGTGGGATACAGGGTCAGAGCCCTGAAACAGACCCAAAACAGGACAAAAACACTCCAAAAACCCCAAAACCAGCTCCAAAACCCCCAAACCACCCCAAAAACCACCTTGTCCTGCTTCTCCTATGGAACACAGGGTCAGAGCCTCAAAAAAGACACAAAACATGACAAAAATTGGACAAAACCACCCCAAAACCACCTTGTCCTGCTTCTCCTGTGGGATACAGGGTCAGAGCCCTAAAACAGACCCAAAACAGGACAAATACACTCCAAAAACCCCAAAACCAACCCAAAACCACCTTGTCCTGCTTCTTCTATAGGACACAAGGTCAGAGCCTCAAAACAGACCCAAAACAGGCCAAAAACACCCCAAAACATCCCAAAAAGCAGGACAAAACGTCCTTGTCCTCCTTCTGCTATGAGATACAGTGTCAGGGCCCCAAAACAGACCTAAAACAGAACAAAAATGCCCCAAAACCATCTTTTCCTGCTTCTCCTATGAGATGCAGGGTCAGAGCCTCAAAAAAGACAAAAACATGACAAAAATAGAACAAAACCACCCCAAAACCAACTTGTCCTGCTTCTCCTATGGAACACAGGGTCAGAACCTCCAAAAGACACAAAACATGACAAAAATAGGACAAAACCACCCCAAAACTACCTTGTCCTGCTTCTCCTGTGGGATAGAGGGTCAGAGGCCTGAAACAGACCCAAAACAGGACAAAAACACTCCAAAAACCCCAAAACCAGCTCCAAAACACCCAAACCACCCCAAAACCACCTTGTCCTGCTTCTCCTATGGAACACAGGGTCAGAGCCTCAAAAAGACACAAAACATGACAAAAATTGGACAAAACCACCCCAAAACCACCTTGTCCTGCTTCTCCTGTGGGATACAGGGTCAGAGACCTAAAACAGACCCAAAACAGGACAAATACACTCCAAAAACCCAAAACCAACCCAAAACCACCTTGTCCTGCTTCTTCCTATAGGACACAAGGTCAGAGCCCTGAAACAGACCCAAAACAGGACAAATACACTCCAAAAACCCCAAAACCAACCCAAAACCACCTTGTCCTGCTTCTTCTATAGGACACAAGGTCAGAGCCTCAAAACAGACCCAAAACAGGCCAAAAACACCCCAAAACACCCCAAAAAGCAGGACAAAACCACCTTGTCCTCCTTCTGCTATGAGATGCAGTGTCAGGGCCCCAAAACAGACCTAAAACAGAACAAAAAAGCCCCAAAACCTCCTTGTCCTGCTTCTCCTGTGGGATACAGGGTCAGAGCCCTGAAACAGACCCAAAACAGGACAAAAACACTCCAGAAACCCCAAAACCAGCTCCAAAACCCCCCAAACCAACCCAAAACCACCTTGTCCTGCTTCTTCTGTAGGACACAGGCTCAGAGCCTCAAAACAGACCCAAAACAGGCCAAAAACACCCCAAAACATCCCAAAAAGCAGGACAAAACGTCCTTGTCCTCCTTCTGCTATGAGATACAGTGTCAGGGCCCCAAAACAGACCTAAAACAGAACAAAAATGCCCCAAAACCATCTTCTCCTGCTTCTCCTATGAGATGCAGGGTCAGAGCCACAAAAAAAAGACAAAAAACATGACAAAAATAGGACAAAACAACCCAAAACCAACTTGCCTGCTTCTCCTATGGAACACAGGGTCAGAGCCCCAAAAAAGACACAAAAACATGACAAAAATAGGACAAAACCATCCAAAAACTACCTTGTCCTGCTTCTCCTGTGGGATACAGGGTCAGAGCCCTGAAACAGACCCAAAACAGGACAAAAACACTCCAAAAACCCCAAAACCAGCTCCAAACCCCCAAACCACCCCAAAACCACCTTGTCCTGCTTCTCCTATGGAACACAAAGTCAGAGCCTCAAAAAAGACACAAAACATGACAAAAATTGGACAAAACCACCCCAAAACTACCTTGTCCTGCTTCTCCTATGGCATACTGAGTCAGAGTCCCAATACGCACCCAAAGAACCCCCAAAGCAGGACAAAACCACCCCAAGGCCACCTTGTCCTGCTTCTCCTGTGGGACACATGGTCAGAGGCCAGAAACAGACCCAAAACAGGCCAAGTACAACCCAAATCACCCCAAAACCAGCTCCAAAACCCCAAACCACCCCAAAACCACCTTGTCCTGCTTCTCCTATGGCATACAGGGTCACAGCCCTGAAACCGACCCAAAACAGGCCAAGTATGTCCCAAATCACTCCAAAACCAGCTACAAAACCCCCAAACCAACCCAAAACCACCTTGTCCTGCTTCTCCTATGGAACACAGGGTCAGAGCCCCAAAAAAGACACAAAACATGACAAAGATAGGACAAAACCACCCCAAAACCTCCTTGTCCTGCTTCTCCTGTGGGATACAGGGTCAGAGCCCTGAAACAGACCCAAAACAGGACAAAAACACACCAAAAACCCCAAAAACAACCCAAAACCACCTTGTCCTGCTTCTTCTATAGGACACAAGGTCAGAGCCTCAAAACAGACCCAAAACAGGCCAAAAACACCCCAAAACACCCCAAAAAGCAGGACAAAACCACCTTGTCCTCCTTCTGCTATGAGATGCAGTGTCAGGGCCCCAAAACAGACCTAAAACAGAACAAAAAAGCCCCAAAACCTCCTTGTCCTGCTTCTCCTGTGGGATACAGGGTCAGAGCCCTGAAACAGACCCAAAACAGGACAAAAACACTCCAGAAACCCCAAAACCAGCTCCAAAACCCCCAAACCAACCCAAAACCACCTTGTCCTGCTTCTCCTGTGGGATACAGGGTCAGAGCCCTAAAACAGACCCAAAACAGGACAAATACACTCCCAAAAACCGCAAAACCAACCCAAAACCACCTTGTCCTGCTTCTTCTATAGGACACAAGGTCAGAGGCTCAAAACAGACCCAAAACAGGCCAAAAACACCCCAAAAAATCCCAAAAACCAGGACAAAACGTCCTTGTCCTCCTTCTGCTATGAGATACAGTGTCAGGGCCCCAAAACAGACCTAAAACAGAACAAAAATGCCCCAAAACCATCTTTTCCTGCTTCTCCTATGAGATGCAGGGTCAGAGCCTCAAAAAAGACAAAAACATGACAAAAATAGAACAAAACCACCCCAAAACCAACTTGTCCTGCTTCTCCTATGGAACACAGGGTCAGAGCCCCCCAAAAGACACAAAACATGACAAAAATTGGACAAAACCACCCAAAAACTACCTTGTCCTGCTTCTCCTGTGGGATAGAGGGTCAGAGCCCTGAAACAGACCCAAAACAGGACAAAAACGCTCCAAAAACCCCAAACCAGCTCCAAAACCCCCAAACCACCCCAAAACCACCTTGTCCTGCTTCTCCCATGGAACACAGGGTCAGAGCCTCAAAAAAGACACAAAACATGACAAAAATTGGACAAAACCACCCCAAAACCACCTTGTCCTGCTTCTCCTGTGGGATACAGGGTCAGAGCCCTAAAACAGACCCAAAACAGGACAAAAACACTCCAAAAACCCCAAAAACAACCCAAAACCACCTTGTCCTGCTTCTTCTATAGGACACAAGGTCAGAGCCTCAAAACAGACCCAAAACAGGCCAAAAACACCCAAAACATCCCAAAAAGCAGGACAAAACCACCTTGTCCTCCTTCTGCTATGAGATACAGTGTCAGGGCCCCAAAACAGACCTAAAACAGAACAAAAAAGCCCCAAAACCTCCTTGTCCTTCTTCTCCTGTGGGATACAGGGTCAGAGCCCTGAAACAGACCCAAAACAGGTCAAAAACACTCCAAAAACCCCAAAACCAGCTCCAAAACCCCCAAACCAACCCAAAACCACCTTGTCCTGCTTCTTCTGTAGGACACAGGGTCAGAGCCTCAAAACAGACCCAAACCAGGCCAAAAACACCCCAAAACATCCCAAAAAGCAGGACAAAACGTCCTTGTCCTCCTTCTGCTATGAGATACAGTGTCAGGGCCCCAAAACAGACCTAAAACAGAACAAAAATGCCCCAAAACCATCTTCTCCTGCTTCTCCTATGAGATGCAGGGTCAGAGCCACAAAAAAAAGACAAAAAACATGACAAAAATAGGACAAAACCACCCCA